>NC_136894.1:572778-590278 GCF_949152265.1 Phoxinus phoxinus
ATGATCCCAGTCAAAGCTGGAAAATATGTATTGCACATAGAGAGTTAGCGAAAGCTAATTTGCATCTCGGGTCCATAGAAAGGCTTTTCTAGACAAAACGAAAATAAAAACTACTACTCATAAAATAAAACCTGCCTAAATTATACATATTAGAATGGAGCTTTCAACTCTAACATAAAATAAATAAATAAATAAATAAAAACCTTTCCACATTACATTACACTTTTACATTCTAAAATTATTACGTTTAACTATGCGTGCAGTTCTGGTTTATTTTAAACCACCGCTTTACCTTCAATGTAAAGGACTTTATTTCAAGTTCAACGCTGTTAGACAAAGTCATGATACAACCAGACCAACAGAGAGCGAGATTTATGAGCAAACAAATATCTAAACATCCTTAAAACAAGATAAACTTATTTGAGAACAATTAGACTAAAACAAGAGAACATTAAGCTTTATTTATTTGCAACTAAGTTTACAGTACTTTCCTCATTCCACGGGGCAATACTCACTCGCTCACTTCACAACATAAACAAATAAATAAATAAAAGTTCCAAATGTTGCAGTTTTTTGCAGTGATGCCATGTGATCAGTTCTTAAAAGAAACATTTTTTTTAATAACCTAAAAAAACTTTAATTTAATGGAAAGATCATATGAATGTTAAAAGCTCTTCATGGAACCATCAACGCAGATAATGAAGCTTTATTTGTGTATATTTTGTGGATTGTGTGTGAGAGAGAGAGAGAGAGTGTGTGTGTGTGTGTGTGTGTGTGTGTGTGTGTGTGTGTGTGTGTGTGTGTGTGTGTGTGTGTGTGTTGTGTGTGTGTGTGTGTGTGTGTGTGTGTGTGTGTGTGTGTGTGTGTGTGTGTGTGTGTGGTGTGTGTGTGTGAGTCTCCTTCCCACCACTGCTGTTCTGATTAAGAGATGATTAGCGACGACAGAACAGCTGAGAGCTGTCAATCATAATCCCCCATGGATGACTGACAGCTCCATCACATGAGAAACAAATGAGGCGCTCAATCTCTCACACATCAAGAACAAAAACAAACCTTATTTATCATTCACACACACGGGCACACACACACACTTTCAGTCACGTCTGTCCCGCCAGTCACAACGGAAAGAGTAACAGCGGCGCTGATCAAAAACTGTACTTGTGATGTTCATGTGTCTGACACTTTTAAAACACACACACACACACACACACACACACACACACACACACACACACACACACACACACACACACACACACACACACACACACACACACGAGTTATAGTCATTCTTACGACCCACTTCTCCGTTTCCTTCCCTCGAGATAAAAGTGATTATCCTCTGTTCTCAGATGAAGTGACAGATGCTCATCACTGGTCATGAACTGAGACGCTCGAGTCCTGACCACGTGTGTGACCACTTTCATTCTGTTCGGCCTTTATGACACTTGTATTGACCTTCTGTAGCCCCGCCCCTTTTCAGAGCTGCGCTGCGCACACCACACACACACACACACACACACACACACACACACACACACACACACACACACACACACACACACACACACACACACACACACACACACACACACACACACACACACACACACACACACACACACACACACACACACACACACACACACACACAACCACCCAGCACTCACTCACACACTCACTCACTCACACACACACACGCACACAACCACCCACCCACTCACTCATTCATCCACTCACTCACACGCCCGCCCGCCCGCCCGCTCTCACTCGCTCACCTCGCACACACACACACTCACTCATTCACTCTCTCTCACACACTCACTCACTCACACACACTCGCTTGCTCGCGAACACACACACACACACACACACACACACACACACACGAGAGAGATTGCAATACTCTGGCAGGCTGAAATGTGATCTTGCCTTCAGCAATGGCAGTGGGGAACGCGACCAAACAGACACGTCATGCATGATAACACACACAAACACACACACATAAACACACAGACATGATAACACACACAAACACACACACATAAACATACACACATGATATCACACACAAACACACACACATGATAACACACACACACACACACACACACGCACACACACACATGATAACACACACACATGATAACACACACAAACACACACACATAAACACACACACACGATAACACACACGATAACACACACTCATATGCCACACTGCTGTGTTCTAGCAAGGCACTGGATGCCTCCAGGTGTGAGGTAACCTTCCAGTTAGGGTGAAAGTGTGTGTGCATTACACTGGTTACACACACCCATCTCAGGCCTCAGTGAGGATGAGGAGGGACATTCTTCATCAACGCTGCAGAAAACTAAACACTATGAATTAAAAATAATATATTCAACCAATTCAAAAAATATATTATATTTAAATGTTTTTTTTAAATTCTACATTTAAGAAAAAATTTAAACAGACATGATAAATTATGCAGACAATGCTAAAATATTAAATTAACTTTAAAATTAGAAAACTAGAAATGTTGCATTGGGAACTAAATCAAATAATATATGTTTAAGTACTAAATTGACTAAACTAAACTGAAAAAAAATAAGCACAAATATAAATATATATATGAAAAATGACAAAAACTTCCTGACAAACTGAAAAAAATAATTCAAAATATGAATAAATACTATTATATAAACAATACTAAAAATAAAACTTATTTCATAATATAGGGGGAAACAAATATTAATATCTTACATATTTCTTGATAATTTTTTTTTACTCAATTTTTTTACAAAAAAAACTGCCAAACGCTGAAGAAGTTTGTGAAGGAAAATACAAGCTCAAAACCGTATAACCAAGAGAAGCTTGCACACATAATCATAGAACATGTCTTATTTTATTTCTTACTAACTATCAGAAATAATTAATACAGGGACAAAACTTTTTTAGAATTTGTGCTCATTTGAAAACTTTATCCTTCAATTGCTTAATGTTTACTGGTTATAAATATGCATGTGCACGCATGTTATTATTACACTCGTATTTCATTCAGTTCTATAAAAATACATTTTTATATATAAATTAAATATTGAAAAAATACCCAGCACATTATTCACCCCAGAATGTGGAGAAAAGCAGCTTCCCCACACACACACACACACACACACACACACACACACACACACACACACACACACACACACACACACACACACACACACACACACACACACACACACACACACACACACACACAGCTAGCAAGATATAAATAAAGAAAAACTATTGTGAAATAAACAAACAATGGTGGAACACATTACCCAGAATGCTTCACCAGCTGGGCAGGTTGATAGAGTTGCTATTATCATTTCTATTATGGCAGGGCGAGCGAGGAGACCGAATAGAGGGAGGATTTCTGTCGTCCTGCTGAGACTGATGCCCGTGAGACATTTATATTTCCATCTAAAGAACGATATTACAACACCTGCGACTGAGACGGAGGAGAGGAAGAGAGGGAAGAGGAAGCCTGGAGAAAACAGGGAATAAATGTGAAAGGCTTAGAAAGGCTTTTAAAGAGGGGAAGAAATGGAGCAAGCGAACGAGTACAGGAACTGTAAACAGACACGGAGGGCAAAAAAATGAATCATATTTGCCATTTTAAATTAAATTTCAAACTTCATCACTATAGAAATCCAATTTCTTTCGCTCAGATTAAATGTTGTGTAATTTCTGCATCAGTTCTGCCACATAAATGACTGTTTTCAAACAGGTTTACTATTTTTCAAAAGAACACCCTCGTCTATCATTGGCTGGCCACACAGATAGCCCCGCCCCCAACTGCTGCCATTGGTTGAGAGCAAACAGCAGAGTTTTGAAAGCTCCATTTTACATCTGCATCTTCAGGCAAAATAGAAGACAGTGCGGAAATAAATAAAGGGGAAGTGTGTTTATTTATTTATTTATTTGTTTGTTTGTTTGTTTGTTTGTCCAAACATTTTAACACAAACATTCAAAGAAAACTCAAAGATTCAAGCAGAATCAATGTTAGAAACTTATTATTCAGCAACTTAAAAATAGAGAGGACATCGCAGAGAAATACAAAAAATATGGGGAAAAAAACTGAGAAAAGTGTCTGACAGAAATATGTGGAGATTCTTCAGGCACAAGAGTTACAGACAGAGAGTAAAACAAGCCGACAGCACAGGAGAGAAACACACACACACACACACACACACACACACACTGCTAGAAGAGTTCAGGACAAGTGCAGCAGTTACACACAACTGAAGAAAAATCAGCTCTGAGTACAAGAAATGCGCACACACACACACACACACACAGACACACAGACAGACACACAGACACACAGATACACAGACACACAGACAGACACACACACACACACACACAGACACACACACACGCACAAAGAAAAGAAGCAAAGACAGTTCGGTCTCTCATATTTCCCTCTAGAGATGACAGACAGCTGTCAATCAAAGCATTAGGCCATCGGTCTCATCACAAGATTGCCTGAGCAGTTGGAGAGAAGACAGAGAAACTCATCAACCCCCTACAGCTACACTGTTACGGCCAGCTCGTTTCGGCCGTACATAAAGTATACAAGTACACTGAGAATGACTTGCAAGATTTTATTGGTCTTCAAAAAAATACCAGTAACTTAATATAACAAAGTCTAGGGTTCAAAATCAAAGGGGTAAATCATAATCCAGATGGGGAGGAGAAAAAGGTTGGTATGGGTTGTAAACAAATAAAGGTAAGCAAAACAAATGACTTCTCCAGAGGCCGTCAATCCCCTGGACGAAGTGAAGAGGAGGGTTGGAGTCGTGTTTTATCCTCTTCATCATTAAGTGGTGAACAGGTAACAGGGGTGTGCGATCTCCCACGCTCTCCAGGAAGAACACCGCCACCCGCAGGCGAGCAAGTAGAACGCAGGGTCGTAACACCTCCCTCCTAAAAAGAAAGATTCGGCAACGAATCTAAGATGACAAAGAAAAAGACAGTTAAACACTACCCAGAACGAACACAATAAAAGTTCTGATGGTCCAAAGGAACGTCATCCTCTCTTCATTCTTCAACACCTCTGGGCCCTAGAGATGCGAAGAAAAGGAACAAACAACGTAGAAATGATGTTACGCTCTGGAAAGTGTGTCAGCTATAACATTATCTTTTCCTCGGATATGTCTAATCTCGAGATGGAAAGGTTGTAGGATAAGACTCCATCGCATAAGCCGCTGATTTCGATTTCTCATCCGATTTAAAAACACCAAAGGATTATGATCCGTATAAATAATAATCGGTGCAGCAATTGACCCTAGATATATCTCAAAATGTTGTACGGCCAACACTAGGGCAAGAGCTTCTTTCTCGATGGTGGAATATACCTGTTGATGTCGATTAAATTTCTTAGAAAAGTAACTTACAGGATGTTGAACCTGGTTCGAATCCTCCTGCAAGAGAACAGCGCCCGCACCGCAAGCACTCGCATCAATTGCAAGAATAAAAGGCTTTTCGAAATTCGGAGCGGTCAAAACAGGGGCACATGCCAGCAAAGCCTTACAATTTTCAAAAGCCTGCTGACAGGTCTCAGACCACTGAAAAGATAACTTTGGACTCAATAAATCGGTAAGAGGTGAGACTACACTGGCAAAATTTTCGCAAAAACTCCGATAGTATCCCACCATGCCGAGAAATCGTCGCAATTCACGACGAGTGGTGGGAGCTGGAAAGTTACAAATGGCTTCTACCTTAGTCTCAATGGGCTTTACACAACCATTTCCCACTACCTTACCCAAATAGGTAACGGTTGCCTTCGCGAATTCGGATTTAGCGAGATTGATTGTAAGATTAGCCTTTGCTAAACGAGAAAAGAGTTCTTTAATCTGGTTAAGATGCTCAGACCAGGAGGAACTATACAGCACGATGTCATCAAGATATGCCTCACATCCTGACATTCCATACAGTATACGGTTGACTCGATAGGCGTTCTGTTTAACTGCACGTGAGGTTCCTACGTCGATATCATGTTCTATGACGGAAGTGCGACCAGGAACATCAAGGAAAAGAGAGGGAAATGACATCACCAACTCCGTGACATCACTCCTCTCCTTCTCGTTCAGATAAGAAAGATGAGAGGACAGGTTAAGAAGAATCTCAGAATTTTTAAGTCGCCCGTCGACCTTTTCCCGAGAAAGAAAACTCTCATCTTCATCAGCATTCTCTAAAGAATCCCCACTCGTGCTTCGAAAGAGAGGAGAAGATTCTGGAAAAGAGTCACAAGAGTTTACCACATTAACAGTAACAGAACGAACAGGAGCTATATACAATTTCAACAGGTTACTGTGACAGACTTGTACTTTTTTCCTCCGGTCAGGAGTATTCAACAAGTAATTGTTATCTGAAAGGCGTTTAGCTACACTGTAGGGGCCTGTAAATTTAGCCTGAAATGGGTTGGCAGGTAGAGGCAGCAAAGCCAGTACTTGATCTCCCACCTGAAACTCTCTCAACTTAGCTTTTCTGTCAAAATGTTGCTGCATTTTTATTTGAGACTTACTCAACTTCTTTTTAGCGAGAGCTCGTGCCTCATACAACCTACGTCGGAATCCACTCACATAATCTGAAATGTTCTCAGAAGGTTTAAACGTTCGCCACTCCTCAGCTAACGCAGCCGTAGGTCCTCGCACTTCATGTCCGAACACCAATTCATTTGGGCTAAACCCAAGGCTTTCTTGGATTACCTCACGTATCGCTAATAACATCCACGGCAGACCTTCTTCCCAATCCGCATCGAGTTCCACACAATATGACCTCAAAAGGGACTTCAGGGTTTGATGAAACCTCTCAAGAACTCCTTGACTCTGTGGATGATAGGCACTAGAAATATTGTGGTGTACTCGAAGTTGACGCAGGGCTTTTGAGAACTGTTTTGACATAAAGTTCGAACCCTGATCGGATTGAATAACTTTGGGTATTCCAAAGGTTGACATAAAATTAGTGAGGGCCTTCAAGACAGATTTTGTAGTGATGGACCTTAACGGATAAGCTGCAGGATAACGAGTAGTCTGGCACATAACAGTTAGAAGGTATTGATGACCAGCCTTAGACCGGGGCAAAGGACCAACACAGTCAATTATCAAATGCTCGAAAGGAGTGGAAACGACGGAGATAGGCTGCAAAGGAGCAACAGGCACTTTTTGATTTGGCTTACCGGTGATCTGGCATGTATGACAAGATCGAATATGTTTGGCCACATCTCGTTTGACTTTAGGCCAATAGAACTGCCGCAAGACCCGATCGTACGTTTTACGAACTCCGGTATGACCAGCAAGTCCTTGATGAGCCAAATTCAACACAGAGTCTCTCACTGTAAAAGGAATCACAATCTGAGTTTTAGGTTCTAGAGAAACATCTTTATGCAGGACCACTGTCCGACAAAGCAGACCATCATCAAGAAAGTACGAAGAGGACAGAGCATCAGAACACTTAGACCCTGCTGCAGAGAATAAAGGTTTAAGAGTGTCATCGCTCTGTTGAGCTCGAATTAAATCCTCTCGAGAGATCTGTAACAAAGAAGTCAAAGAATAGTCATCAACATCAGAGAGATCCACATTGGGTTTTTCAAGAGTGGATAGAACCTCAGATGTTTCAGCAGATTCACTTTGCAGCACTGTTGAATCTTTCTGGTCAGAAGACAACGAAGGACAGGACTTCAGGTCTCTCTGCTCAGGACATTTAGACCCATCAGATCCTAGCTCACCTGAATTAACAGTATAAAAGAAAGTGTCATGCAGTGGAACTTCAACTTGATTTTCAGATAATGGTTTAGCCATTGATCGAGTAACTGCACAAGCTGGAAACAAATCAGGAAATTCTCTACAATTTTCAACATCAGATTTCCTAGGTGTACATGATATTATGGGCGGAGCTGCCACACCACTCCGTCCCCAAACATTCCCACCAGCTAAATCATTTCCCAGAATAAATGTAATCCCAGGGACTGGAAGTGCAGAACGAACGCCAACTACTACATCACCAGTTACAATAGCAGAGGAAAGATGGATTCGATGCAAAGGCACTTCAACAAACCCCATCTCAAAACCTCGCACTAATACATGAGTTCCAGTAGCAGTTTCAGAAGTTAATGGCAAAATCCCTTCTAAAAGAAACGACTGCGCGGCTCCCGTATCTCGAAGAAGACGTACTGGCACCGTTTCGTTTGAACCAGACAATGACACATTTCCTTCAGTGATAAATGGTGTATAATCAACAGAGGAAGTTATACACTGATCAACAGATTTATCACTAGAACTAGATAAATGACGATCTTTCTCATCAAGAGTATCAACAATGAATGGCGAAGTAGAAACCAAAGCAACAGGTTTCGACCATCTTTCTTTCTTCTTCAGAATAAGACATTCAGATATTTTATGACCAGGCTTTTTACAATAAAAGCAAACCATGTCTCGAGAAAGTGCCGATTTACTAGAATGTTCAGCAACTGTCGCTCTAACATTCCTACTCAGCACAGGAGACTTTGTCTTAGGTTGAAAGTAAAACTTAGACTTACTCACATCGTTGGTTTTAAGACCGACTGAACTGAATGACCCACGATGGGTTAACACAAATTCATCAGCCATGATAGCAGCTTCAGAAAGTGTATTCACCTTGTGTTCAGTGAGATGCATAGCTACAGCACGAGGAACACAATGTTTAAACTCCTCTAAGAGCACTAATTCTCTTAACTGCTCTTTAGTTGTAACTTTCATTGAAGTGCACCAACGATCAAACAAGTTTTCTTTTTCTCTTGCAAATTCAACATGAGTACATTCATCAACTTTAGTCAAATTCCTAAATTTTTGACGATATGCCTCAGGCACGAGTTCATATGCATGCAACACAGCAGATTTCACAACATCATACTCACCACTCTGTTCCAGTGAGAGTGCAGAATAAACTTCCTGAGCTTTACCTGTGAACACACTCTGCAACAATAAAGTCCAAAAGCCCTTCGGCCATTTCATGGACAAAGCAACACGTTCAAAGTGATAGAAATATTTATCCACTTCCTTTTCAGAAAATGGCGGCACCAATCTCATATTTCTGTGAACATCAAACACAGGTTCACCTGCATTGTCAAGCCGTGGAACAGGAGGCACATTCGCTTGTGAATCTTCAGCTGTCTTTGCTGCTAACTCCAACTCCAGCTTTTTTAACTGAAACACTCTCTCATCCCGATCTCTCTCTAACTGAAACGCTCTTTCATCCCGTTCCTTCTCTAACTCAAGCTCCAGTTTTCGCACAGTTAATTGCTGTTCTAATTCTCTCGCAGCGAACTCTCTCTCTAGCGCTCTCTCCTTCGCAGCGCGATCCTCACGCTCAGTGCGGATTTCCACTGCATCCAAATACAACTGCTTCTCCTGCAATGACATATCTGGAAATTTTCTCTCACTTTCGTCAACATCAAGAGGAGTAGACACAGACGATTCACTGGGAATAAACTCAGCGCCTACCTCTAAAACTCCTCTATCAGCAAGTGATCGCTTCAAAATAGTCACAATAGTTTCCTTCAGCCTCTTCTCTTGAGAAGTAAGATCGACACTGAAGCATTCGGCGATTTGCACCAACTGCTCCTTTGTACAACTCTCAAGCAAAGCTTCTGAGGGACACGCAAAGAAATCTTCGAGCACCGAAGACATTTTATTCGTATGTGTATACCTACAATAACACAAACGAAACCACTAAATCACACACGTGAGACACTGTTTACCAAAAATACAACTCCCACAAATCACTGCTTCGAAGAGAAACTACGTCACCGTATTACGCAACCTATACTCATTCACAAAATGTCCAAAGACTTCCCACAAGTCAAAACACAGTGTAAGCGCGAAAATAAACCGCACTATACACACAAATGCAACGATTTACCTTTATATATTTTTGTAGAATGGATTGTCCGTTTACAATATGAGAAAACTCCAGCTCCTAACTCAGAAAACACTAACTAAATCCTACCTGGTCTTCAGAGATGTACCGGGCTCGGGGCGACATTAAACGCTGAGCTCCGCGACAATCAGTCAAACTGAAAGTCCGGAAGCGTACCCCCTACAGAGAGTTAGTCTCCACCCAGGATAACCTCCAAAAACAAGAAAGGCAAAATAACAAAACAAAACAACAAACAGTGCTCCGTCGGAAGGATTGAATTCACAATCCAGCTGGAAACACTCTAACTAACCAGAGTTTCTCATTTATAAAAGGTAACCATTCACAAAAACATACACACATACAACCCATACTTACCAACGTTTCCTATCCCCATAGGATCCCGGTCGAGATCCCCAATTTATGTTACGGCCAGCTCGTTTCGGCCGTACATAAAGTATACAAGTACACTGAGAATGACTTGCAAGATTTTATTGGTCTTCAAAAAAATACCAGTAACTTAATATAACAAAGTCTAGGGTTCAAAATCAAAGGGGTAAATCATAATCCAGATGGGGAGGAGAAAAAGGTTGGTATGGGTTGTAAACAAATAAAGG
This sequence comes from Phoxinus phoxinus, assembly GCF_949152265.1. Classification (NCBI taxonomy): domain Eukaryota; kingdom Metazoa; phylum Chordata; class Actinopteri; order Cypriniformes; family Leuciscidae; genus Phoxinus; species Phoxinus phoxinus. The sequence goes on from NC_136894.1 coordinate 583,345, forward strand.
TAAGCAAAACAAATGACTTCTCCAGAGGCCGTCAATCCCCTGGACGAAGTGAAGAGGAGGGTTGGAGTCGTGTTTTATCCTCTTCATCATTAAGTGGTGAACAGGTAACAGGGGTGTGCGATCTCCCACGCTCTCCAGGAAGAACACCGCCACCCGCAGGCGAGCAAGTAGAACGCAGGGTCGTAACATACACACACTCACTAACACACACGTATACACAAAAGTGCACGCATACACTCACACTCACTAACACACACACACACATAAACACACCTACACACATGCACACACAGCGTCCTAAACACACATTCTCCAAGCATAACCCATCAAAATTACGAGATATGTATTACAACGATAAACACACACACACACACACACACACACACACACACACACACACACACACACACACAGTAGGGCTGGGTGACAGATACAAATATATACACAGACTACACAGTATACATATATTTTTAGCTTTTTGATGACATCTGAGATACATAAATATGAATATTAATGTGTTTTCCATGAAACTTGATTTAGTCAGAAGAAACATCACAGCCACAAACTCTACAGCCTAGAAGATTACAATATTTAGGGACCATTTTAATGATTAGAATGATTATTAGCATAAGCTCATTTGTGTCTCGGGTCCCTAGAAAGGCTTTTCTTAAAACAAAAACAAACAAAACACACTACTAATCCTAGAGCAAACAAAGCTAATACAGCATGCCATTTATACACACACACACACAAACCTAAATGACCTGTGCCTATTTTAAGAGTGCTCCCAACCCTGGTGTGAATAACTATTTAAAACAAACGCGATCGAGGAAATGCGAAGGAACAATATCTTGTGGGCTTCAGGCGATCAGCTATTTCTGTACAGGAGTGCAAGAGTGGGTCAACACAGACCATGTGGAGGAGAATAAAGAGCATCAGAGAACGCATATCCAGAGACATCTGAGATTATAGCCAAGACCTTATTTGTGAAAAACTTTCCAAAACTTTCACAAACGCAGACCGAAGTCTCAGGGCAAAGTTTAACCGGTGGATTTAGCGCAGAGTAAGCAGGACACGAGGGTTATGTCCATTTCTAGTATCAGATCAGGAACATCTTTACCCTTCTCAGCGTTGGCTGCTCTCTGAAACCAAGTGAATTTCTCACAATTTCACATGGGACCTGCAGTTTGTCCTTTTTCCACTCGCGTCTGAGAGAACGTGTTGTTTCATTAAGCCAGGGAATGGCCACCGTTTTACCAAATGTAAGCTTCATTGGAGCAATACTGTTCAGAACAGAAACACAAGTGGAGTTTATATAACTGAGATGTTCATAAAAATCCAAGTTATAATTCCGTTTCTGAAGAATCCCAAACCTCATGAAATGCATCACTAGAGTGTGTGTGACGACACGAGACATACACACCATCGGCTGGTTTTTAGAGTTTGTCCAGAGTGTGGTACAGAGAAAACGAAAGGCATATGATCAGAGAAGGTTGCGGTGCTAATTGTAATGTCTGGAAGAGAAAGTCCGAGTTAAAAGTCCAGAGATGACCCTGTAGATAAGTTGGGCCAGAACAAGGTCAAAAGATTCAATAAGATTTAAAAACTCCATGGATAAAGTTATAGATGCACAACAGACATGAATATTAAAACCACACGCAGCAATATTTTATTATGAGCAGTAATAAAATCCCCCACAAATGCAGCAAATTCATTAATAAATTCTGTGTTGTGTTTGGGAGGACGATACAACAAAGCAATAGTGACAGGGTTGCACCTCAAAACCGCTATATTTAACTGTAGAAAAAGATCGACCAGAAAAGGACCAGACGAGTGTGTATTTAAAGAGTTACAGCCCTGTGGTAACAGTTCCACACGCGCGCTTGATTCGCCAGCTTTAACAGTCTCAGTGTAACCCTAACCCTAACCCTAACCCTAGCCCTAAGGAAATACAATGCTTGCGCAAAACAGTCGTTGATGAGAGCCATCTTCAGTACAGATGAATCACTTTCCGGTTAATAACTGCACTACGGATGTTAAGCAGTGTTAGGCGGTCATAAACCAGGGTGGAGTTACAATTTGTGATTTAACACAGTCTCACCCCAAAACGTCACATACTGACGGGTATTGACCATACGGCAACATACGACGAAAAGGGTACCCTTTAACGTCCATGTGTGACGATTCGGGTATGGTTGGGTTTAGGTATGCGTTAGGGTACCGCTAGGAGGCGCTGCTGGTGCGCTTATGTCTGCGTCTCATATTGACGTTATAGGGGTACCCTTTTCGTCGTATGTTGACGTATGGTCAAGACCCGTCAGTATATGACGTTTTGGGGTGAGACCGGGCTGTGTGACTATAAAGGAGATAAATCAAATACAGTAATAACAAATGCCAATGGCAACGACAGAGGACAGCAAACGGCAAGCCAACACAGGCGCCATCTTGCTTCCGTATTATATGGCGCCATCAGGGTTTTGTGTTTGAACTTCAGTTTTCACGGTAGATTTATAGGGATAGCTCACCCAAAAATTTAAATTAGCCCATGATTTACTCACCCTGAAGCCAGGTGTAAATGGCATTCTTCTTTTAGACGAACACAATCGGAGTTATATATAAAAAATATCCTGGCTCTTCCAAGCTTTATATTAGGAGTCAATGGGTGGAGAAAATTTGAAGCCCAAAAAAGTGCATCCATCCATCATAAAAGTGCATCTATCCATGATAAAAGTGCATCTGTCCTTCATAAAAGTGCATCTATCCATGATAAAAGTGCATCTGTCCATCATAAAAGTGCATCTATCCATCATAAAAGTGCATCTGTCCATCATAAAAGTGCATCTGTCCATCATAAAAGTGCATCTGTCCATCATAAAAGTGCATCTATCCATCATAAAAGTGCATCTGTCCATCATAAAAGTGCATCTATCCATCATAAAAGTGCATCTGTCCATCATAAAAGTGCATCTGTCCATCATAAAAGTGCATCTGTCCATCATAAAAGTGCATCTGTCCATCATAAACGTGCATCTGTCCATCATAAAAGTGCATCTGTCCATCATAAAAGTGCATCTCTCCATGATAAAAGTGAATCTGTCCATCATAAAAGTGCATCTGTCCATCATAAAAGTGCATCTATCCATGATAAAAGTGCATCTGTCCATCATAAAAGTGCATCTATCCATCATAAAAGTGCATCTGTCCATCATAAAAGTGCATCTGTCCATCATAAAAGTGCATCTGTCCATCATAAAAGTGCATCTATCCATCATAAAAGTGCATCTGTCCATCATAAAAGTGCATCTATCCATCATAAAAGTGCATCTGTCCATCATAAAAGTGCATCTGTCCATCATAAAAGTGCATCTGTCCATCATAAAAGTGCATCTGTCCATCATAAAAGTGCATCTATCCATCATAAAAGTGCATCTATCCAACATAAAAGTGCATCTATCCATCATAAAAGTGCATCTGTCCATCATAAAAGAGCATCTGTCCATCATAAAAGTGCATCTGTCCATCATAAAAGTGCATCTGTCCATCATAAAAGTGCATCTGTCCATCATAAAAGTGCATCTGTCCATCATAAAAGTGCATCTGTCCATCATAAAAGTGAATCTGTCCATCATAAAAGTGAATCTGTCCATCATAAAAGTGCATCTGTCCATCATAAAAGTGCATCCATCCATCATAAAAGTGCATCTATCCATCATAAAAGTGCATCTGTCCATCATAAAAGTGCATCTGTCCATCATAAAAGTGCATCTGTCCATCATAAAAGTGCATCTGTCCATCATAAAAGTGAATCTGTCCATCATAAAAGTGAATCTGTCCATCATAAAAGTGCATCTGTCCATCGTAAAAGTGCATCTGTCCATCATAAAAGTGCATCCATCCATCATAAAAGTGCATCTATCCATCATAAAAGTGCATCTGTCCATCATAAAAGTGCATCTGTCCATCATAAAAGTGCATCTGTCCATCATAAAAGTGCATCTGTCCATCATAAAAGTGCATCTGTCCATCATAAAAGTGAATCTGTCCATCATAAAAGTAAATCTGTCCATCGTAAAAGTGCATCTGTCCATCATAAAAGTGCATCTATCCATCATAAAAGTGCATCTGTCCATCATAAAAGTGCATCTATCCATCATAAAAGTGCATCTGTCCATCATAAAAGTGCATCTGTCCATCATAAAAGTGCATCTGTCCATCATAAAAGTGCATCTGTCCATCATAAAAGTGCATCTATCCATCATAAAAGTGCATCTATCCAACATAAAAGTGCATCTATCCATCATAAAAGTGCATCTGTCCATCATAAAAGAGCATCTGTCCATCATAAAAGTGCATCTGTCCATCATAAAAGTGCATCTGTCCATCATAAAAGTGCATCTGTCCATCATAAAAGTGCATCTGTCCATCATAAAAGTGCATCTGTCCATCATAAAAGTGCATCTGTCCATCATAAAAGTGAATCTGTCCATCATAAAAGTGAATCTGTCCATCATAAAAGTGCATCTGTCCATCATAAAAGTGCATCCATCCATCATAAAAGTGCATCTATCCATCATAAAAGTGCATCTATCCATCATAAAAGTGCATCTGTCCATCATAAAAGTGCATCTGTCCATCATAAAAGTGCATCTGTCCATCATAAAAGTGAATCTGTCCATCATAAAAGTGAATCTGTCCATCATAAAAGTGCATCTGTCCATCGTAAAAGTGCATCTGTCCATCATAAAAGTGCATCCATCCATCATAAAAGTGCATCTATCCATCATAAAAGTGCATCTGTCCATCATAAAAGTGCATCTGTCCATCATAAAAGTGCATCCACATGGTTCCGGTGGGTTAATAAAGGCCTTCTGAAGCGTTTGTATAAGGAAAATACCCATATTTAAAACTTTAGAAACTATAATCAAAAGCTCACTGCAGTGAAATGAGACCAAATCTGAAGCATAAAGTATAACTGATATACAGCTCTTACATTCATGAGGAGGAATCTAATGGCGTGCTCTTTAATCTTAAAGGCTAAATAAAGAGTGCATTAAATCTCAATGTTGCTTAATTCTATATCATCATCATATTCACGGCGACTCGAGTCGGTTTGATGTTCTCTGACCTCCGTCTGTCTCTCTTCACACACTCGATGATCCAAGCACGGCTAGGGCTCAGTTCTACACGAACTCCACGCATGAAGCGTAACATCCATGATTACCACACACACCTTCCCGTTAGAACCAATTAAAATCCTTTACACTCTGTGACAAAGAAGGCAAATTGTTGAGTGTGTCAGAGAGATTGAGTCATCATCCTCCATTCATTCTCTCTCTCTCGTTTCCCCAGTGTGTGTGTGTGAGAGGGAGAGAGAGACGGTAACACACACTCACACACACACACTGCGGATCGAGACAGAGAATGAAACGCTTCAGACGGATGGATGGAAGTGGAGAATAAACCTTTAAACTGGTAACGTTGGTGTGTATCGATCAGGTAAACCAGTGAGAACACACTTCATGTTTGCACAGCCAAACTGAACACAGCAGGAATGAGTTTATGTTTGACAGATCTCACAAACAAGTTATAATTCTGTAAAAGATTTCCAGTTACCTTTTCGAGACCATTTTTTATTATTATGACTTATGAAATTATATTTACAACTTCATTTTGTAATTGGTCAGCACTAAAAATGGAGTGTGTGCTGATGGGCACACACACACACACACACACACTCCTCACACACACACACACACTCACTCTCTCTCTCTCACACACACACTCTCATGTCCTCCTCTTATCCCTCTCTCACCCCAGAGGTGCCGGATCCCGGAGAGCTCCACAGGCTTTCCCATCTACAGCAGCCACAGCATAATCCTCTGAAGATATTGAAATGTCAATCCCTCTGCTGACCCCTCCCTTCTCCCTCAGAGACCCCCCCCCCCCACACACACACACACACACACACACACACACGCACGCGCACGCACACACACACACACACACACACACACACACACACACACACACACACACACACACACACACACACACACACACACACACACACACACACACTGTCTCAGTGTTCTGGTGTATCACAGCAGATCGTGTCCAAGCTCAGATCAGAGACGTGACCCAAATCTGCCCACTTTCCGGGTCTCATTCATAACTCATATTCACGTCCTCATATGTCAGATCCACAGGATTAAATGTACGAGGCACTTTAAAAATCACTGTGTCATGAGAGAATATAAAGATCTGAATGAAGCAGTTACACATTCATGCAGCCGATGGAGTCTTTAATCGACCTCAGAAATAAGTGACTCATGCATGGTGACAAAAAGTCTGTACAGTCACACACACACACACACACACACACACACACACACACACACACACACACACACACACACAGCTTGGAAAGCCGTCAGAGTTATTTCCGTTTATAAATACACATTGATTCAGCCTGAACAGATGCCTTGTTAAAATGATTCTGTAGCACAACTCAGTTTGCAGACGCACAAACACACACACACACACACACACACACACACACACACACACACACACACACACTCGATGTTGAAGCGTGTCGGGGGTCGGGGGTCGAAGCTGGTTCGACTTTACCTTATTAATTTCCTGTACTATTATTTATAATGTGGTCCACCATATCGGTCACTAATACTGTGAGTGTTGGAAGTTTTATTGCTTGCACCTTCAGGGTTAGTGTGTGTGTGTGTGTGTGTGTGTGTGTGTGTGTGTGTGTGTGTGTGTGTGTATACACCTGTTCGCCAATCCCTGCTCTGTGTGTTTGTATGTGTGTGTGTGTGTGTGTGTGTATACCTGTTCGCCAATCCCTGCTCTGTGTGTGTGTGTGTGTGTGTGTGTGTGTGCGTGTGTGTGTGTGTGTGTGTGTGTGTGTGTGTGTGTG
>NC_136894.1:595278-617778 GCF_949152265.1 Phoxinus phoxinus
GTATCCTATAGCAAGATACATGATGCCTGTCGTGATGATCGTGATGATCGTGATGATTGGAAATGCTTTGGCAATACATTGAAAAAATTGTCATGCCAATAAAGCAGATTTTGAATTGATTAGTGCGCAATAAATGATGCTTGATGAGCTTGATTACAATAAAAATACTGAAATGTTCATTAGCACCAAAAAAAATTAAGATACTCTAATTAACATGACGATAATTACCCCTCAATGAACTAATTCTTTTTAATAATTTAACCCAATTAGATACAACTGGGTGAAGCTTAACGGAGCTTGAGGCTTAAAATCACTTGAGAGGAAATGAACGCAGGCCATGGAAGAGAGAGAGGATTTTTTTTGCCTGTGTGTGTGTGTGTGTGTGTGTGTGTGTGTGTGTGTGTGTGTGTGTGTGTGTGTGTGTGTGTGTGAGTGAGTGAGAGAGAGAGAGAGAGACAGAGAGAGCGAAATAGTGAGAGAGAGAGAGAGAGAGAGAGAGAGAGAGAGAGAGAGAATGAGTCTCGTATCTAATAGAGAAAGACTCGCTCGCTCGCACACACACACACACACACACACTCACTCACACGGTTTTATATTACAAGTTTACTTGTGATATTTTTTTCATTTAAAAACAAAAAACGTATCTGAACCATTTTGAATGAATACGACTCACTAAAATGACTAATATATATTAAAGGTGCAGTCTGTAAGAACGACAGCTAGTGGTGGAAATAGGCACTGCAGTCCAAATTCTAAACATGGGAGATGGATGTTTCCCCGCCTCCTCAGACTCGACGCTCACGCGGGTTTCCAGTTTGACACGCAACAGGAACGAAAGCGATTGAAAGCAAAAGCCGAGGAGACTTACACACTGCAAGTTGATTTATCCGCGTTTAAATATACTCTCGTTCATCGAGATTTTTAGATGGACACGAGGCTCTTTAGGTCTCTGATCCAGATTTTTAGCTGGCTGCAATACGCTGTTTTCCATCAACTGGTAACCCGGGGTGTGGAAACACTATTGGCTGAACTGGCAGTGGGCGGAGTCACACAGACCAAAACAAACACACATTCCCACATTGTGTGCTGGCTGTAGAAGTGTTTCTCAGAGAAACGAGTGTGTGAACTTAGCATGTTTCCTCAATATCTGCAAACATATTATGGTATTTTTTATGCTTTAGTAGAGTGAAAAACGTACATGCAGCAATGAAACAATAATAGTAAAATAAATAAATAAAGAATACAAATAATAATAATTTCTGGTGCATGCATGCGTTCAGATCTCATTTTGAGATCTAGACGATTCAAAAAAGCCTTGTGTGTCTCATAAATGCAGCAGATAATAATGAAAGTGTAACACAAACGCTGAAGCATGTGCGTGTGTGTGTGTGTGCGTGTGTGTGTGTGTGTGTGTGTGCGTGTGTGTGTGTGTGTGTGTGTGCAGAATAATTTAAGTGCAAGAAGCATTGTTTTATTAAAGGCTCTGAAGGATTATGCAACGGGTTAGAGCGTTGGGAACAGCTGCAGTCAGAATACATCTACCACACACACACACACACACACACACACACACACACACACACACACACACACACACACACACACGCACGCACGCACACACGCACGCACGCACGCACGCACGCACGCACGCACAAAAAAAAAATCCACTTCATGTCTCCTCCATTCAATTCTGTCAATTTACTGACATTCTCTCTCTCTCTCTCTCTCTCTCTCTCTCTCTCTCTCTCTCTCTCTCTCTCTCTCTCTCTGTGTAATAAACTGTAGGCTTGTGCTCATAAGAGGGACTGTAGAATCTATACTATAATTAACACTATCACAGGCACTTTCTCTGCCTTACACACCAGCAGTGTAATCAATACAGTAATTAACGGTGTAAATAAGAGTCATAAGCAGTCAGAGACTCGTTCAGCCCAGAATAAACAGCTGGTCACACAAGAATTGAAAGGTTAAGTGTGTGATTTCTGTGGCACTAAAGCCACTAAACAGAACTGCAAAAAATAATGATTGTTCTGAAAATGTCTTTTCATTGGTCAGCAGACATTAGCCCCGCCCTAAACTCGCTCCATTGGCTGAGCTGATGCCAGGCTTCTTTTCAGTGAAATCCACATGAAAGGTTTATTGTTATAATAATGGATAATAATTCTCTAGCACATTAAGGCAGAATAGGATAAAATATTTTAACAGCAAAAAGTTACATGCTTTAAATGAAAGCATATGTAATATATATAAATATAATATATATCTGTATATTTAATATTATATTTAAAAAAATATTTGTTAAATGTTCGTATCAGTCAAAAATTACCGTGATATATTTTATTTCAATGAATGTACTATATTTTAGTTCAATAATGTTTTTTATTTAATATTTTGTATTTTTAGGGGATGTTATGGTACTAAATTATATTTACGCTGCATTTATAATCCATTTATTCACTTTTTGAGCATAGATCTGAAAATTATATTTCCAACTTAAACTGTCGTAAATCTTGAATGCTTCAGAGCGACAGACTTCAGACACTTGGCAGATTATTGCTGAAGTGAAAAAAAGTATTAAAAAGTGAACTTAAAAAAAAAGTTACAGAATTCAGCATTTATTTTTATGAAAAATGTGTAAAAATAGAATTAAACATTTTATATGAAATATATATTTTCAAAAACATGTTTTAATCTAAAACTCTAAAAAAGCCATAAATCTGAGCTAAAAATGTTAGCCTAATGCGCATCTCTAAAAATTAGCTTTCATTGAGATGCTGCAGTACCAAACGCTTCCACTAGAGGAAACTCGTCTCCCATTCATTTCCAATGCGTCATTTTTAACCGCGAGGAGCACAATGTGACTGTTTTTACAGCACGATTTAACCTGTTGGAATCATCTCCATGTGTTTTGTGTGTTCACACAACAAGTACCAAAACCTTTACCAAGTTTTGTACCATTCCGATGAAGAATTTTTTTTTTTTTAAACGAATGTAAAGTTTTCGAAGAGCACCAGTTATCCGGACTGGTTCTGGGACACTGATACACACATAAGCATTGACATGCAGACAGAAGAGGGTCTTACGAGTGCAGGGTGCGGACGGAGGGTCCAGCGGGGTCCTGAAGTGATCGTCCTCACACACACACACCACAGAGCCTTCTTCCTCAGACTTGCTGTTCGCTGGACACGGGAAGCACTCCTGCTGCCGAGAAGACATCTTGTACGTGCCCGGAGGACAGGCTGGAGAGAGAAACACACAGACCCGTCACAAGCGTATAGAAGAACTGAAAAAATGGCATCACTTATAATAACCGGAGGCCAGAACAGGTTACAAGGCTTTAGACCTTATTAGCCAACATGAAAAAGAACCACTTGGGAGCATAATACGCTAGTGGAGAACTGAGCCTCCGGGAACTAGCGGCTCTCTAACTAATGAGGTTTATATTACACAGGATTAAGGGGCCATTGGTTGCCTTTACGAACAGTAAGTGATGGAAGCTCACACTCGTGAAACAGCCGCGGAGACACTCGTGCAACAACGAAACGCAATGTTCAATATGGCCGCTGTAGGAAAGAGAAGTCTTGCATTGTAGTGAGTGTAAGGATGTGTAAATCCATCATCTCACTGATAAAAACAACACCTAGAGTTCACTAGACCAAACTTACAACATTTTAAAGTTATTACAATTTGTCTGTTGTTTGCACACACACACACAAAACCCCCCCCCGCATATAATGGAGAAAGTTGCCTTTTAGAACCAGATGGCACAGCACGGGCTAACCAGATCATGCTAACCAGATAATGCTAACTGGGTTATGCTAACCAGCAAATCGCTGATCGCTGTAAAAGGTGCTATTCTTGCATGCATATTGCCCAAGGTCATTGTCAAGGTGGATGTTAAGAGTATCATTTATAAATCCTTACGCTCAGCAACATCCATCCATTCATTTGCCAATCCCCCAATTTCATTTTGAGTCATTATACAATCCCTTCATCATTGCCTCAATGCACTGACAGGGTCATGAAAACAATTCTCAGGAAAACATGCAGTGAATATGCACATGGATGCACACACACACACACACACACACACACACACACACACACACACACACACACACACACACACACACACACACACACACACACACACACACACACACACACACACACTCCTGTTTTCCAGCGGGGCAAGAATAATCCGATAGACAATGGAAAAATGCCAAATGGAATATGGAAAGTTAAAGCACACATAACTCAAAACACACACACAGATACACACACCAAACACGAGCATGTCTCAAGCGTATGAAATGTGAAAGCAAAGCTCATGGCTTGTCAAGTTAAGTCCTGCAAACAGCACTAATAAAGTGTGTGTTATCAGACCTGTGTTTGTGTTTGCTCGACTGTAATGTGTGTTACTGCTGCCGGGAGGACTGTGGCAAAACCAGCTCAAGCCAAACACACTGACGGAAATGAGATCACAACCCGTATCTGCTGACATTACACACACGTTCCCAGGGTCTCACAATTAAATGTCTAATTCCACAGCAGACCAGCTGGCTAAATGTGAATCAATTCCTCTAACGTGACATCAGCAGGGGTTGACTAGCAGAAACCAGTGAGATGATTGGCTGTATTCTGCCATGAGGAACATAATGCCGATCGAGCAGAAGCTCACGCCAGGTTACAGCGGACCAAAGACTCGACATCTCGAAAGCCAAATATCTAAAGGGAAATGAGGCTGTGGATTACGGTTTCAGATACAGCATACACAAGTTAGCCATTTTTTAGGGAATTCTCTGCCTAATTTTATGCCTGGGTTTATTATCTGAAATTATACATCATTTTAACTCTAATGGAGAACAAGCAAATCATTTAAATGGGTTCGTTTAGCACTTTTATCCAAAGCAACTTACAAATGAGACTAATAGAAACAGAAGCATTTAATGCAAGACAGAACACAACACGGGTAGAGCGACCGTAACCGTATTTCCATAAGAAAGATTAAAATATATCTGCAGAAAGATTTTTTAAGCTCGGGGAGGTTGAAGAAGAAAACCAAAACCAATACTGGAAATAAAATCTGAAGTCTTTGTCTCTCGCTGATAAATATCTGGTTTTGTGTGAGCAATCAGATTTCAGGACTCTCCATAACCACCCAGCTCCTTCAAACACACATCAATAAATCATAAAGAACGTAATACAGTAAACGTGAGCAATGAATTGTTTCATTGGCGCTCTGACAGGAGGTATTAATGAATATTAATAAGTCTAAAAAGACGTTTGCTTCGCTCTCCCTCTCTCGTCTCGACACAAATGGCCTTCATTATTTTCTGGCTATAATTCCATGCCGTCTTCTTTCCAAATGTCAGGCTAGATATGCAAGCAGCTGTCAGGGAATCAATAATTCATGTCATCATATTCAGATCACTGCCTCAATGCTGCTAATTCCAATTTATGAAAGAATCCCTGGCGAACGGAATAAATCCACATAAATGAAGGAGTGAAAGGTCTATTTTAAAGGTCGTGCCTATCATATGCTCTTCATGCTCCTGTGACAATTTAGACCATTGGGTTTAAATGAGCAATAATAACCGTTCAGGTTACGAGGGTTTCCCATAAAAACTGAGCATTCTGTAACGATGATTATAGTGACATTGATACGGCCTCTGCATTAATCAGAGCCACAAAAGCTATTTTATTTTCCAAATCTCAAATGTCACAAACAATCACCTTCAGTGGTCTGGTAACAGCAGCTAAATTAAAATATAATTGGGAACAGAAATTCATAGAGATTTGGGTGTGAGGTCTAACCTCCCACATAAAACACCCTACCAATGTACATTTTAATCACATAACAACATCCTAGCTTCCTGTGAGCATGAGTGCGCAAGTAAAACCACTCACATTTCACATTTTCCCCAGTTATGGTTTACATGACAGCCATAAATCGCTTAAACTGGACAGAGTCCCTTTCAGAAGGATTTAGAGAGAGACTATCTGGACAGACTCTTTCTCTTCATGTCCATCACATTCATTCTGATATCTCTGATCCTCTTAACACACCTCACCATTTTCCTTCAATCCTACTCTTATCCTCTTTCTCAGTCTCTTTCACTGTCTCCCATTCCCCCTCAAATCTCAAATTCAATGCAGCTTATCACTACCAACAGAACAATAGAAAAACCTCGGACAAGAGTCAGAATTAGAGGACATTACGCTGCTCGGCCTTAATCCTAATCAGGACAAGAATAATCCGAACTCTGAATCCCAGCCTCCCACTCACTCCCGCTGATCAATCCTCATCAATGCACTTCTCTTATTAACACACAGATCTGCTATGGTTCAAATTAATGATCACCCTTGCTAGGTTTTGGACTTTTTGGACCTTTTCTTGCATTAGACCCTTGTTGGTTTGCACGCTTTCTTCATCAACAGATCTTGCACTGTGCTCTCCCTTCCTTCCCAATGAAACACATTAGGTCACCCACCTCCAGCGGCTTAGAGCGAAGGATGACATCATCAAAAGCGTCCAACCAGCTAATGTTGGGGCTTTGTTTGCTCCCTGTCAACTCTGATGGATGGTTTCCATTTAGCCAAGTATGGAGGAGATTTGTAAATGTCCAGAGCTGAGCCTGAGCCCGAGCCCCTGATGGAGATCCGAGAGGAGTCAGGCATCGCTACATGTGTGCACAATGATCTCCTGTCACCAGAACTCGAGAATTCAGGTCATTGCGTTTACAGATCATAGACCACTTCATGTGTAATTCCTCACAGAAGGTCCTGGGGAACCGTGTTATACAGAGGTAGAACTACATAAAGTGTGTGAGAGATCTGGCATAGTGATATGAAGAGGGAAAAGGGTGGATAAGAAAAGTAAATTGAGAAGGATGGACGGAAGAAAGAAAGGAAATTAAAATACAGATGTAAAGAAAGATGGAAGAAAAATGAAACAAGGAAAAGAAGAGAAAGTGGGAGAGAAGGAATAAAGGAGGAGGGAAACAGAAGAAGGAAGGAAGGAAGGAAGGAAGGAAGGAAGGAAGGAAGGAAGGAAGGAAGGAAGGAAGGAAGGAAGGAAGGAAGGAAGGAAGGAAGGAAGGAAGGAAGGAAGGAAGGAAGGAAGGAAGGAAGGAAGGAAGAGGGGGAAAATGGAAAAGAAAGGAAAAGTTGGTAAAGTTGGAAAGAAAAGAAAAAGTGGGGGAGGTAAAAAGGGAGAAGAGAAGGAAGGCAGGAGGGAAGGAAAGGTAAAAAGGACCTAAGAAGGAAGGACAGAAGAAAGAAAGGAAATGAAAAATACAGATGGAAAGAAAGATGGAAGGAAAATAAAACAAAGGTAAAGAACAGAAAATGGGAGGGAAGGAACAAAAGGAAGAGGGAAACAAGGAAAGATGAAGAGGCTGAAGGAATGAGGGAGGAAGGAAAGACAGACTTAACGAATGTAGGAAGGAAAGAGATTGATGGAAGAAATGAAGGAAAGATGGAAGGGAGAAGGGACAGGAAGAAAAAGAAAGGAAAAGTGAGTGGTAAGGAAGTTGGAGGTAATGAACGAAGGTAATGAACAGGGGAAAAGAAGAGAAAGTGGGAGGGAAGGAACAAAGGAAGCAGGAAACAAGGAAAGAGTGGAGGGAGGGAGGGAGGGAGGGAGGGAGGGAGGGAGGGAGGGAGGAAGGAAGGAAGGAAGGAAGGAAGGAAGGAAGGAAGGAAGGAAGGAAGGAAGGAAGGAAGGAAGGAAGGAAGGAAGGAAGGAAGGAAAAGCAAAAAGGAATTAAGGAAGATTGAAAGAGGGACGAACAAAAGCAAGGAAGGAAAGACAGAAGAAAGTTTAGGCAAAGGAAGGGGAAAGAAATGCTGAAGGAAGGGAGAGGAAAAAGAGGCAAGGAAAGAAAATGATGTGTGCCAATGCAACATTAAATAAGCGTAGTAATGTGTTGAGGTGTTTCTGTGAGAGTGAGACAGAACCTTCTTGTCGGCATCACTTTTGCTCTTGCAAACAGCAGGGAGCGTTTCACAGTGGGGAGACGGCACTGGTGAAATTGATTTCCTGTAGGCTTTCAGTGACATTACCTCTGTCCCCTCAAACCCCAATCTCAACACGCCTATATCCACGTCTGCCTGATCTCAGAAAGCAAGCTATCAGCTTTACCTCATTAGGCTGGGAGAGAGGGATGAGATCGGAAAGCAGAGAGGAAGGAGAGAGAGTCCTGTCCATTTGCATTCCAAACCCATCAGGCGGGTGTCAATGGGTATGTTTGCATCTGAATGTCAAAGCAATTTCAGGTGCGGCACTCAAGGAATTGAGAGAGATGGAAAAGAAAAAATAAGTAAAAGCTCGTTTCTGAATCACTGAAGGGTGTCCGACTGATGAGGGTGCTGGGTTTGGAGAATGAGAGTGGGGTTGCGAATGAGATGCAGGCAAATTTGCAACATCTCTCAGAAATATCTAAGCACGACAGGTTGGGCACATTTACAGCCTCAAACAAACACCGCTCCTTATTGTTAGCTCAGGTAATGATACCTCTTTTTTCATTCTCCCCTTTCGCTTCCAGGGCGTGTGCTCAGCTTGAACATGAAGTGATAAAGCAAAGTGGAAAAGAAGTCATTCCTCAAAGTTTTGCAGACGCTACCAATCGAGAATCTGAATGTCTTACAAGTGTACAAACATTTCCGTCTTAACAGGTTAGTCAGCAGCAAAACCCAACAGTTTAATTATAATACAAAAGATTAGAGGCGTGTTTGTTGATAGATTTCCATTTTTTGAAGACAAATGGATGTCTGGAGGCTGGTCACATTTTCATGATCAATGGCGTAGAGGTCAGGAACGCTAACAGAAATTTCTTCCAAGCAACACCATAATTATGCTGTGCAGAATAAATCAGAGCAGGGAATGGAAGAGGAAAAATGGGTAAATATAAAAAAGGGAAGAAAAGGAAAAAGGGGGAAGAAAGCAGATGAAACTAAAGCAAAGAAGAGAGGAAAAGAGAGGGATTCTTATGGACCAAGCCAAGACTCATGGTAAGAGTTCAACTTTATGAGAAAACACAGTGATGGTAGCACCTCTGACGTTTGACCTTAGTGTGGGGTGGGGGGGTGGGGGGGGGGAGAAGCAGGAGAGAGCATAGACCAGGGGTGTCCAGTCCTATACCTGAAGTCACCTTCATTTATATAGCACGTTTAACAATATAGATTGTTCCAAAGCAGCTTTACAGTTATAACCGGAACATAAAGTAACGGAGAGTGTTTTGGCTTTACAGCAGCTCTAGAGTAAAGTTATTGTCCAGCTTGAGTAAGTTTTTGATTGATTCACTTCCATCGTAAAGATCATTGTTCTTAACTTCGGGGCCGCTAACATGACACCGTTCTAACAGAAAACAGAACACTTGTAATGCGTTCTGGCCGTTCATTTGCACGATAACAGTGTTTGGTGCTCGAGAACGCAAACTTTGAAACATGTTCCGATGTGCAAGTTTTGAAGTTTTTTTAAAACATTATCATCTCTGTGTAATCTTCAAAAACGTGAATCTGTGAAAACGGTGAAGGCGTGCACATGTATATTACGTGTTTAGTGTATAGGTTTAGATTCAATTCTAATTAAACACACAGAACTATTCCAGGCTAATGTGTTGGATCTTCACTCTGCTGGACATTGGTCTTCCAGGAGCAGCCCTAGTACAGATCATGTCAAAATACATGGAATCCCAGACAGCAACATAGTGTCGGCACAGATCCGGGCCACATCCGGCACATGCGGATCCAACCAGTCCCAGATGTGCCGGATCTGTGCCGACACAATGGTGCTGTCTGGGATAAGATCATGTTTATAAAATATCCAGTGACCTCTAATCAAAACTGTAGTGCCTGACCTTACTCTACCTAAGGGGGAAAAGGGGGAGGAATAAAAAAGGAAGGGATTGAGGGTGTATTGATCATGCCAAGATACATGGTTATGAAAATAACCTTAGTGCCTAAGAGTCGTTAATGCAATTGGCCACGGAAATAACAGGGTGGTCCACCTTTGGAAATCGAAGGGCGTAAATGGTTGGAAAGACATGACAGGATCGATGGCAAGGGTAGGTGGACACTGGTGGGTCTGTAAGGGTTTTAAAGGTCAGGGTGACCCTCGTTGAGAATGAGAGGCTCAGCTGAAGATGAATGGATGTACAGGGCAGGAGGTCATGAAGGGTAATTAACGGTCAGCCTGAAGGATCTTGAATAGGCTTCTAGGGAAAAAGCAAAGTGTCAGCTTACATAAATGCCTATAAGATGACAAACACAGATTTGTATCACACAAACTCACTAGCTCTGCGGACACAAAACCGCGTGACCCTCCAGAAGTGAGTTTGTCAGTCTGGCGTTTGCATAAAAAATGAGGCAGAAACACAATCAAGGCCACAATTAAGCTGTGAAGGTAAAAGGCTTGTGACCTTGTTGTGTAATTAACAGCTTCTTCTTTCATTAGTTTTTCTCTTTTTTTGAGGGCCCCATTTTAATTAAGACACAGGATGCTGTCGGGAGAAGTTGAAAGGGAAGTCGAGACATTGCTAAAATGGGGAAAATGAGAATTGGAGCTCGAGGTGAAGCTGCGACGAGGAACGGGGGAGCGAGAGGAGATGAGGGAAGAGAAGACAAAGCCTGAGATTATGATTACAGGGAGGAGGAGGAACACAAAGAACCAAACAAGCGTTTACAGCGAGAGACATACTGTAGACAGACACTAAAGGAATGGGGGAACGCTAGGGAGCGCCACTAATTGAAATGTTCGACTTTACCCTTAAAAAAATCAACATCTCTTTTGCATTAATGCAGCATTTTAAAGTGCCTGTCATTGGAGGGTCTCAATATGGTTGTCGTGGAATGCATTTTTGATTTCAGCCCTCATCCAGCGTCAGCTCTGACTCAGTACAATCTGTCACTGCTTCATCTGGGGAGACTGTGATTACAGGATCACTCAAGCAAGTGCACCTCATGATAACCTTCAGATGAAACACAGATGGACATTAAACGCCACAACGCTGCTTGATGAGTCTCTGTGATGCCTGAATGCACCATACATGTAATTAAGATCATATGCAATTTGACATATTTATGGGGAAAATGCTATTAAGAATCATAAACTTCAACAGACTGTAAAGTTGCTGTTAGTAAAATCAAGCTTTTTCATTCAGTCATTCTCAAAATACGGTGAGTATTTAATAAGATGATTTAAAAATAAAAAGGTACTCGTATAAAAAAAAGGGTATCACTCTGCAATCCAATCTAAAATAATATGAAGTGGTTTAAATCTGGATAGTTTTGAACATTGTTTTTCTTTTCTGAAAAATGCCGTCATGTTCATTTAATAGATTATGACATTTACAGTTGTTTAACTCATTTAGTTTGTCCAGGCAAGGCATTAGTGTAAAGTCTAAATAGTGCGCAAAAAAGCTAAACTTTTTTTTTGAAAACTTTAGACATTTTGTAAATCACCGTTTTTGAGAATGACACTACAATCAGGCTGCGTCCGAAATCGCATACAGTCTTAAGTAGCAGGGACTTATTTTAAATAAGTAATTACTTCACGACTACTGAAAAAAGTATGTTCTACATGGTACGAATGTGTGTAGTATGTGAATTCTGATGCAGCCTTAGTGTGCAGCAAGCCTCCTAAAACTGTAAAGCATCATGGCATAATCAAATATCCATAAAATCAAGAGTAAAATGTATGAACGATGGAAATTGTCCACTTTTGCAGCCCTAACAAACTACTTTACCCAAGACAATTTACTGCATACTTGTAGTGACATTCCCCATAGAGTGACCTGGGACAAAATGTCTTGTTCAAGTGCACAATGAATACAGTTCAACGATTCTTCAGACAACCACATCTTTTCATCCACCAGCTTTATCCGCTAGGCTACACCAACCTTGCATTTATATGGATTTTTACAACACTGCTTTCACAAAACTTTAGAAAAAAATTCTGGCATGGCTCTACAAACGCGTTTGTAAACTGTAAGTCACTAGAACGATGTCTTTTGACAAAGACGGGAAGAACATGCAACTGAACACTCAAGTACAATATCCAGTACACGGATTGCTCAAACTGTGCATAAAGACTCGGACAGAATGTGTTTTCGCCTCTTCCACGCCAGCTCTGAGGTGGTGTTGGGTTGTTCACACACAGCAGATGGGTTTGGAGTGTGTGTGGGTGTATCTATTGATTTCTCCTGGCCTGCGGTCTTCAAGTGCTTCTCTTTCTCCTCACTCACTCACTAACTCTCTCCATCGTCTCCATCCAGACTCGCTCCAGTCTAAGGTCTCCATCGCTCTTGGCAAACGCTCGAGCTGTAACCTGCCAGACTAAGCCAAGTGTCCTCCGAAACCTCTTCTCTGGATAATGGACTTTGCAAGAAACATTGTGTAGGATGTTTGTAATCACCAGAGATTCAGTATGGACGTTTCTAAAGATCACCAGCTTGGCATATGCTTCAATATTTCGCTTCCTCCCTCGACTGGAAGAAAGACAGTGAGAGTTCTCCTGCACTAGAGTTAAAGACACAGGCTGGTAAACGTATGGTTGTTCACACTGTCACTTCTGCATGCCTGAGCAAGTCATAGAATAGGACGGATAAAAGCTAGTAAGTTGAAACCAAAAAGCTGTTAATGTTGTTTAATGGTCTCTTTAAATCATTTGGATGAAAATGATAAAAGAAATCACAACCATATGAAACTGGTTTGAAACCAGATCATAATCTGATGCACCTCAGTGTAAACACTCCTTTCTATCCCAGATTGTGCATGCATGTGTGTATACTGTACACAACAACTTGGTAAATGATTATTAACTCATGTTTGTGCTGTTGCTGGGAGATGCATGACAAATGAAAGATATGAATATAACATCTGTCAACTGCAGACTGGATCTGACAGCTAGCATTGCTTAAAGAGGGAAACACACATGGCAGAATCTTTAAGGAAAAATTCATTCCCCTTTTGCCCGTCACCTCTTCCATCACTCCTTCCCTACCACTTTTTTGTTGTTAAGAGTAAACGAGCGTAAGCAACCTATCGCCGAGCTTCATCAGAGCTGCGAGAGCCGGTGCTGTGCCTAGTGAATCTGCACGCTCCCAAAGAATCAATAGCTTGTTTTTAATGGAGAAATCCTGGAGCGCTGCAGAAAGGCAAACCGAGGCGCGTTCAGACGTTAGCGCTGCGGTCGGAGACACACACCGGTGAATCTGACGCTGTGGAGACCGCAGTTATGAGCGAAGTCCCACCGGTGTTAGAAAACTCTCCGTCAAACTTCAGACTCACACAGAGAGGAAGATGTTCCTGAGGATCTCAATGCTTCACTGGCTTTCCCAAAGGAATAATATCTTGAATCACTCCTGAATGTGAATTAAAACGATATAAACTACCGGTTAAAAGTTTGGGCTCAGTAAGATTTTTTTCTGCTCACCAAAGCTGCATTTATTTTAGGGCTGTAAACGATTAATCGAATCCAAATAAAAGTTTGTGTTTACATAATATATGTGTGTATTGTGTATAATTATTTTGTATAAATACACACACATGCATATATATATTTAAGAAAAATGTGTTATTTATATATAAAATAGTTATATTTATGTATAATATAAATCATCTAAAAATACATATGCAGTATATAAATGCAAATATTTCTCAAATATATACATGCATGTGTGTGTATTTATATATACAAAATAATTATACACAATACACACATATATTATGTAAACAAACTTTTATTTTGGATTCGATTAACTGTGTGTTTAATATATATGATTATTAATATTATTATTATTATTATAATCGTTTACAGCCCTAATTTATTTGATTGAAAATACAGTAAAACACGTTGGCCTATAAACTCTCTCACAGGACATCTCTTATCCTGCGTCATGAATCTTATCAGTGGATTCCTGGTAAATCGCTGAGTTACGGGAAGCATTAAATAAAGTATTCATGTCCAGCCTCAGAAGAACAGATCGTGAGAGGAGAGGAGAGCGAGTCACAGCAACAGAGAGATGGACCGCACTGAAATAACCAGCTGAGAAAATGACATAAGCTATCCTGCGGTTATCCCTCTCATTCACACACAGCTCTATACTCAACAGTGAATTATTCAGAGTGAGGACACTCAGTGTCACAGCCAAAGTGCTGAGAGAGAGAGAGAGAGAGAGAGAGAGAGAGAGAGAGAGAGAGAGAGAGAGAGAGAGAGAGAGAGAGAGAGAGAGAGAGAGAGAGAGAGGGGGGGGGGGAGAGAGGGGGGGGGAGAGAGAGAGAGAGAGAGAGAGAGAGAGAGAGAGGGGGGGGGGGGAGAGAGAGAGAGAGAGAGGGGGGAGAGAGAGAGAGAGAGAGAGAGAGGGGGGGGGGAGAGAGAGAGAGAGAGAGAGAGAGAGGGGGGGAGAGAGAGAGAGAGAGAGAGAGAGAGAGGGGGGAGAGAGAGAGAGAGAGAGAGAGGGGGGGGGAGAGAGAGAGAGAGAGAGAGAGAGGGGGGGAGAGAGAGAGAGAGAGAGAGAGAGGGGGGGGGAGAGAGAGAGAGAGAGAGAGAGGGGGGGGGGGGGGGAGAGAGAGAGAGAGAGAGAGAGAGAGAGAGAGAGAGAGAGAGAGAGAGAGAGACCTGAGACCGCTTACGATGCACCAGTGATGCTAAATGTGCTGAGAAATCACGGGAATGCAGAGCTGTGTACTGTACTTATAGGTGAGGGACAGGACACACACACACACACACACACCGCTTCACGGCTGTGAGGTAAAAAAAGAGCAATGAATGAGATCTAGTCCACTAGACAACAAACATAAGCAAATTCACTGACATGTACATGATGAAATCTACACTTGATTTCTTAATAAATTGTATTGTGCTCATAATTGGCGGTCATCATCTCGGTACATCATTAAACATCATTTCCCCAATTATGTCATGTACATGAATGGAGAAAGACTGTAATCTTTCTGATTTCTCACAGATTGTAAAAATAATCTAACAACAACTGTATCGGAAATTATTATTTTTTAACTCACATCATGATAAAAACTCATTTTTGCCTCTGATCATCATGCTCATTAGCCTCAGTGTCTCAGTTTCACAGTATTGCAGATTTTACTGTATTTATTATCAAACAAATGCAGGATTGGTGAGCAGAACAGACTTCTTTCAATTCATTCTAAACATTGAGAGAGACACACACACACACACACACACACAAACACACACACACTTAAAATAACAAGGATGTAGTGATTTCCCCTTTGACACTCCAAATAAGACATATTGTGTCCTGAACATTACTGAAAGTCCTTGATCAGTGTGTGGGATTCTGGGAAATAAGCAACATAATGCTTTTATTACATCCAGACAGGATCATGCCAAGGTGACACATCTTAATAAAGATCATCCCAGACCCGCTCAATGCCCAGAAAGACGTTCTATCATTGTCATATTGAACACTGCTAAGGAGACACACACACACGCACACACACACGCACACACACACACACACACGCGCGCGCACACACACACACACACACGCACACACACACACACACGATTAAGGAGTCTGTGACATCATCATATAGAGATGTGGGAACGACAGACTGCCCTGCAACGCCTCTGGATCGCTTCATTCTGATAGGGCTCACACACACGCACACACACACATGCACACGCACACGCTCACGCTCACGCACGCACACGCACACGCACACGCACACACTAAGGCTCAATCAATACATCACCACCCGGCTTAACATGATCGCCTGAATCCGATGGGAAGGGAAACACACACAGTCTTTAAAGACGTACACAGTGTCAGGGACAGATGAGGATGTTACGTACAAGATAAAACCTCACAGATTATTAGTGGTGCTTGATAAAGCGAAAACTACTCCCAAACCCGACGTATTAAACGCTTCACTGTTCCACCAGAACCTGGCAAACAGCACACAAACACTCACACTCAACACTCACATTCTCTTCTAATCTAGAGCATTATATGAGAACTGAGCCGAGCTGGACGATGACGACGGCTATATATATATATATATATACAAATGAACTAAATGAATAACTTTTATACAACAAAAATGAAGCATCACTGAGCTTACTTAAAGGATAATTCCGGTATTTAACACCTTGAGTCTATATTGTAGTTTGTTTTGGATGAACAAGAGTGGTGGACAACATGTTTTTGACAATGGTTCCTCTCTCGAGTTTTTGACTATAATAGAATTGGCCATGGACCCATTTAACATTGGAGTCAATGGGCATGTCCGAAAATGTCATTAAAACAGCCAATAATGTTCGTTTACAAAACTGTGCAACTCACCGAGTGGTTAGTGGTGTTCGTTGATGTTCCAGAAACAAAAAGTGTTGCGAAATACAGTTTCTGTCGTGTTTTATTCGTCATTTTGTAAAATCCCATTGAATTCTGTTGAAGGACTGAGTGCTCGTTAATATAAATGCGCTACCGGAAACGGAAAGGGGGCTGTTTACATTTGGTCGATGTAGTCTTTTTGCTCGCTTCCGTTTCTCATAAGGCTAGAGCGCAGGGCAACTGTGCTCCGGGAGAGTAAGCCAAATAAACTAACAAAACCTTGAAAATATTGAAAGACGTGACCACTGACCAGTGCAATATGAAGTTGAACTCGACTGTGACCGCGAGTGTCCCGCGAGACATTAACATCGGTTATCGCCATCAAGTGGTCGGGAGTGTGCTAACGCTTCAGATGCAAATATTGAGCGGAAGTTACACGGATGTGAAGTGTCTGAAAAAATAGTTCCACTATAGCAAAATAAACGGATTGGAATCATATATTGCGACGATATATTGTTTATAATCATCAACGAACACCACTAACCACTCGGTGAGTTTAACAGTTTTGTAAACGAACATTATTGGCTGTTTTAATGACATTTTCGGACATGCCCATTGACTCCAATGTTAAATGGGTCCATGGCCAATTCTATTATAGTCAAAAACTCGAGAGAGGAACCATTGTCAAAAAAATGTTGTCCACCACTCTTGTTCATCCAAAACAAACTACAATATAGACTCAAGGTGTTAAATACCGGAATTATCCTTTAAGCTGGACTGTGATGTAAACTCTTCTAGAAACACACTTTGTTACATTACTTTCTGTTATCTCTGTGAAGCGGCTCTGAAAACACTGTGTTGTAAAGCGCTGTATAAATGAAGGTCTTGACTTGACTGGGTTCCACTAAACTGCAGTCTGCCTGTATCATACACCTTTCAATCTCTCATACTAACTCAACAAGCTGACTGTAACTCAAAGCCCATCTGCAGAATCCAGCGGCCGCTTCTAACGCGTGTAATCTCCCGAGAGCACGCTTACAGCAGAAGGACTTTCATTTACAGTAGTTATCGTGAGGGCAAAATCACAAACAGGAAACACAAATCATCATCATCTTTTATTGGCAGAATAAATTCACTGTGGCTGTTTAATTTAATGAGCCATTAGTATCTGATTAATTTGATTTGATGCATGTATTTGCCGGCTGTGTTTTTGTAATGTGTTTTTTTTCCCACTTGTTTCAAGTACGCGTTTATTCATGCTTGTCAGCGCTAAACAAGTGTGGATTTGCAGCCGTGATGTTTAATTGGATTTGAGAGGGGAAATGAGGCTGTGGTGTGGATTAGAAAGTGGCTGACAGCGTGTGATAAATGACATTACGAAACAAATGCCTCCAGTTCTGGATGCTGATTGGTCAATACACAATAAAATAGACAGTTATGATGCACCATTTTATTAAAGGTGACATTATGCCCCTTTTCTCAAGATGTAACATTAATCTATGCTGTCCCCAGAATGTGTCTGTGAAAGTTTGGCTCGAAATACCAGATAATTTATTATCGCATGTAAAATTTGCCCCTTTTTTGGGTGTGAGCAAAAACACACTGTTTTGTGTGCGTGTGTCCCTTTAAATGCAAATGAGCTGCAGCTCCGCCCCCGTTCAGAAGAGGACGGAGTCTTTACACGAGCTTCAGAAACTCCGGCAATAACACAACCGGACAATTTCACTCATCCATTATAATTGTGCGGATTAAGGGCCGGTAATGTTATAATTGTGCGGATTAAGGGCCGGTAATGTTATAAAGGTGCAGATTAAGGGCCGGTAATGTTATAAAGGTGCAGATTAAGGGCCGGTAATGTTATAAAGGTGCAGATTAAGGGCCGGTAATGTTATAAAGGTGCAGATTAAGGGCCGGTAATGTTATAAAGGTGCAGATTAAGGGCCGGTAATGTTATAAAGGTGCAGATTAAGGGCCGGTAATGTTATAAAGGTGCAGATTAAGGGCCGGTAATGTTATAAACGTGCAGATTAAGGGCCGGTAATGTTATAAAGGTGCAGATTAAGGGCCGGTAATGTTATAAAGGTGCAGATTAAGGGCCGGTAATGTTATAAACGTGCAGATTAAGGGCCGGTAATGTTATAAAGGTGCAGATTAAGGGCCGGTAATGTTATAATCGTGCAGATTAAGGGCCGGTAATGTTATAAACGTGCAGATTAAGGGCTGGTAATGTTATAAACGTGCAGATTAAGGGCCGGTAATGTTATAAAGGTGCAGATTAAGGGCCGGTAATGTTATAAACGTAGATTTTAGGGCCGGTAATGTTATAAACGTGCAGATTAAGGGCCGGTAATGTTATAAAGGTGCAGATTAAGGGCCGGTACTGTTATAAACGTGCAGATTAAGGGCCGGTAATGTTATAATCGTGCAGATTAAGGGCCGGTAATGTTATAAACGTGCAGATTAAGGGCCGGTAATGTTATAAACGTGCAGATTAAGGGCCGGTAATGTTATAAACGTGCAGATTAAGGGCCGGTAATGTTATAAACGTGCAGATTAAGGGCCGGTAATGTTATAAACGGGCAGATTAAGGGCCGGTAATGTTATAAACGGGCAGATTAAGGGCCGGTAATGTTATAAACGTGCAGATTAAGGGCCGGTAATGTTATAAACGGGCAGATTAAGGGCCGGTAATGTTATAAACGTGCAGATTAAGGGTCGGTAATGTTATAAACGTGCAGATTAAGGGCCGGTAATGTTATAAACGGGCAGATTAAGGGCCGGTAATGTTATAAAGGTGCAGATTAAGGGCCGGTAATGTTATAAAGGTGCAGATTAAGGGCCGGTAATGTTATAAACGTGCAGATTAAGGGCCGGTAATGTTATAATCGTGCAGATTAAGGGCCGGTAATGTTATAAACGTGCAGATTTTAGGGCCGGTAATGTTATAAAGGTGCAGATTAAGGGCCGGTAATGTTATAAACGTGCAGATTAAGGGCCGGTAATGTTATAAACGGGCAGATTAAGGGCCGGTAATGTTATAAAGGTGCAGATTAAGGGCCGGTAATGTTATAAAGGTGCAGATTAAGGGCCGGTAATGTTATAAACGTGCAGATTAAGGGCCGGTAATGTTATAAACGGGCAGATTAAGGGCCGGTAATGTTATAAAGGTGCAGATTAAGGGCCGGTAATGTTATAAAGGTGCAGATTAAGGGCCGGTAATGTTATAATCGTGCAGATTAAGGGCCGGTAATGTTATAAACGTGCAGATTTTAGGGTCGGTAATGTTATAAACGTGCAGATTAAGGGCCGGTAATGTTATAAACGGGCAGATTAAGGGCCGGTAATGTTATAAAGGTGCAGATTAAGGGCCGGTAATGTTATAAAGGTGCAGATTAAGGGCCGGTAATGTTATAAACGTGCAGATTAAGGGCCGGTAATGTTATAATCGTGCAGATTAAGGGCCGGTAATGTTATAAACGTGCAGATTTTAGGGCCGGTAATGTTATAAAGGTGCAGATTAAGGGCCGGTAATGTTATAAACGTGAAGATTAAGGGCCGGTAATGTTATAAAGGTGCAGATTAAGGGCCGGTAATGTTATAAAGGTGCAGATTAAGGGCCGGTAATGTTATAAACATGCAGATTAAGGGCCGGTAATATTATAATAAGATCCTCTTCATACGTCAGAAGGGGAGCAAAATCTGATCGGTTTAGGGGACCTGACTATACACTTACACACAGGAAAAGTCAGATTTTCATGATATGTCCCCTTTAAGCAACAGCGTATTTCACTCAAACTGTGCCCGGCCAGCTTCTGCTTTCTGATCAAATGTTCACCAATGCCTTCCATGACGCCACATCCATCCAAATGCACAACGCCTGACCTTTCCTCTCCCCCACAACACCCGCTGGTGTGTCACACACACACACCAACACACACCAACATGAACAATGAGCCTCTACATGCCGAGGATAACACCCCGAGGTCAATAAACGACAAGGGGCATTTATTCATCCATCCATCCTGTCTTTTATTTACACCTGGAGTCCATTGAGTGATGCCATTGGCCAGAGGAAGAGTGTCGGACGCTGGTAATTGGAAAGCCGGCCAATTAGATTGATTCTGCAGATGGAAACAAACAAAGGTTGCCAAGCAACAGCTGCCAGAGGTAGTGCGCTCCAATCCATTTGCCGTCTTCTTGGCCGAGGACCAGCACATCTACGCCTCGCCATCATCCATCTGCATCGGTCAATCCATGAGAAGTGCAGACGCGGAGCTGAAGCGGCAGCAGGAGTGAGTTTAGCGAGCGCGGGGAACTCTCAGCGGACACAGTGCCGAGTGAGACTCTCTCCTGGGTCACGGCTCAGAGGACGAGCGAGGCGACAATATTGGGATTTTAATGGTTTAAGATTACGGTGCAAAACTGTTGATTGGTTAACAGAAAGTTTCCGTACTATAAATGGTGAATAACTTTGATAAATTTTATAGTAAAATACCATTAAATTTAAATAATCATTGTATAATTTACAGTGAAAAAACGTAAATTGATATTCCCACAATTCCCTGCGTGACACTTCACATTTGATGCATTTTTGTTGGACAAAACTATAGATTTTTCTAATCAGTTATGTACATTAGGGTTTTATGTTACATTTAATGTTGTTAAATGAATGTTTATAAAAAATAAAAAAAGGTCATGTGTGTTACCATGATAGTGTGTGTGTGTGTGTGTGTGTGTGTGTGTGTGTGTGTGTGTGTGTGTGTGTGTGTGTGTGTGCGTGTGTGCGTGTGCGCGTGTGTGTGTGTGTGTGCGTGTGTGTGTCTGTAGCTTCTATATATTAATATTAACTTTCTTGTGGAAAATCTGCTTGCAATAAGCTTTGGTTGATCATGTGACTATCATCTCCACTGTGATTGGTGGTTGTCAGTGTATTACAATTGTACAAAACAGACATTATTACTGTAATAGGTCAGTAAATTAACATTATTATCAGATAACGATATGTTTTTTTTTTACTAAAAATATAAGTTAAGTCTGTTAAACCTAAAATGCTGCTACCGTAACTTTACGGTAAATTTCCGGCAACCACAGCTGCCGTTTCTTTTACCGTAAATTTAACAGATTTTTTTTACATTGTCTCTAGGGAGTAAAACGGAGAAGTTATGTGTGTGCTTTTAAACGCAGGACATTGGGAGACGCTCAACTTGACTCTCACAATCTCAATTTGCGTTCTCTCCATTCGGTGCACATTGATTTTAGGGGGTGAACACTTTCGCAGAGAGCGCCGTTCCCCGAGGAGAAGCTCAGCAGGAGAGGCGCCTGTACCCGTCTGAGGAATTCAACGGCTAATTGTGTTTGATTGCTTATGGTAAGAAATCAATAGCTTTCAGACACCAGCACAACAAACCAAGTAACCCTCAACCTCTCACTGTGTCCCGCTTAAACACACGAGAGATATCAATAGCTGTGCCTTTAATGGGCCGCCAGCACAAATATGAGCGCGCTCAGATCTACTGGCAGACGGCTGGAGGTCAGATCAAGCAGAGGAGGAGAGATGAGCAAGAGATACAGTGAGGATGAAAGGTTTTGTCCTGCTGCTCGATGGATGGATGGACTGATGGACGGACGGATGGATGAATGGATAGACGGATGGTTGGATGGATGGTGGGATGGACAGTTGGATGGATGGATGGATGGATGGTTGGATGGACGGATGATGGAGGGATGGATGGTTGGATGGATGGATGGATGGATGGTTGGATGGATGGATGGTGGGATGGATGGATGGATGGACGGATGGATGGATGGACGGACGGATGGATGGATGGATAGACGGATGGTTGGATGGATGGTGGGATGGACAGTTGGATGGATGGATGGATGGATGGATGGTTGGATGGACGGATGATGGAGGGATGGATGGTTGGATGGATGGATGGATGGTTGGATGGATGGTGGGATGGATGGATGGATGGACGGATGGATGGATGGTGGGATGGATGACGGAGGGATGGACGGATGGATGGATGGATGATGGAGGGATGGATGGTTGGATGGATGGATGGATGGATGGACGGATGGACGGATGGATGGATGGACGGACTGATGGATGGAGGGATGGACGGACGGATGGATGGTGGGATGGATGGACGGATGGATGGATGGATGGAGGGATGGATGG
>NC_136894.1:627778-632778 GCF_949152265.1 Phoxinus phoxinus
TGATATGTACGCATGTATGTCCCAAAAGGCAACTTGAAGTATGTATAAGGTCGGAAAAATCCTAATCCTAAGGATTTCAAATTGATTGTCATGTCAATATTTATTACATTTCATAACTTCATCGTAAGTCTTGAAAATATAGGCCTACGAAAAGTGCAAGTGTAAACATCTAACACACACACACACTATCGATAAAACAGTGTACATCTGAACAGCACAAATCAAGAACACTGGCTCTTGTAGAATCAACAAATCATGTTTTTAAAATGTAAAATATTTGAAAATAAATAAGAAAAGTGCAATAACTGTAAACATTTTACACACACACACACACTAAAAATGATATTACATGCTCTTCATGAGGCGCGCGCGGTCTCTTGCTCTCTCTCCCTCTCTGCCGTGCACGCGCTACGCGGTTTGGAGCACAGTCTGTCTCGCGGGCGCGCTCGCTCTAGATTCCGGAAATTTTAATCCAATTTCGTGGGCATCAGTGAGTGATGCGAGGGAGTTTCCGCCTCTATGCATTACAGCTTTGCAAACATTGCACTCTGCGGTGTTTCCAGTGTGAAGTATTTCCACACAGCGGACATGTTGGCTAGCCACAATGCTGCTCAATGCTATCCTGCTCTAGCTGGCGGGATGCTCAAACTGCGGAATGGCTTTCCTGAGCGGGGACGTGTCTCATAACTCTGTGTCTCATTGAGCCGCGCCTCCGTTCAGGAAATCCATTCCACAGTTTGCAGGCAGCTAGCAGACTCGCCGGCGGGAATCACTTTTGGAGTTATTTCAGCAGACAACGTTAAAGCGCAGACATGGCTCATGGATATCGGATATCTCCGCAGGTTGGATCAGGAAAATCCGATACGTGAATTACGCTGGTATCGGCCCCGATACCGATACTGGATCGGATCGGCCCCATCCCTAGAAGTGGTTCATCTCTTAAATGCCGAACAGGGCTGTGTTTCCAGAAAGCATCGCTAGCATCGGTCGCGAGTTCTGTCGTTATCGGCAGTTCAGCGAGTCGGTGTTTCCCGAAACCATCGTTCCAACGAACATTCACAATCAGCATCGCAGAGATGTGTGCGTGTGTGTGTGAGCGACAGATCTCGAGCTGTGGTTAGAAGCAAAGTTTCTTGTTTGCATGACATGTGGACTCAATAATCCTGATCTTGAGCCAAATGAGATTCGGTACAATCTATATTTTACTTATACGATGGTCTGGGTAAATACTCGATTCTGATTGGCTGCAGGGTGTCCATTTAAAAGTGATGTAGGACACCAAGTAAAGGAGTTCTAAAACCGATTGTAAAACTAATTAAAATAGAAACTAATGTTTTAAAAATGTGTTATTTGGCAAGTGAACATGGTGTAAGCCCTTCGAGGTGTCCACTGTGAGGTATTAATGGATTCGGCGGAGGCGCTGCGCGTCGGACGGTTCTCGCCTCGCCGGCGTCTATTAATACTGTAAGGTTGGAAATAATCCAAGATTATTTCAAAGCAACAAAGACATTTTCAGCACAGCAGTGATCTGGGCCTGTAGGCCAGATGTTTGGGACAAAAGGGAAGTTGTGATCATCTGATTGGTCAGTTTGAATGTCTCACACCCGGGTGTTAGTCACATGGTCGGGGGAAATGACAAAACAGGATTGCAATTGTTCTTCTGGCTCTTTACTTTGGATGCTGAGCTGGTCTTGAGACAGAGGCTCTCTCTCTCTCTCTTTCTCTCTTTCTCTCTGGTAATATTTTACATTTATGCTGGGTACAAATGGTTTCAATTATCATTACATTACATCCATGTTGTAACTATTTTAAGTGTAAACATAACCTTATTGCACATTGAACCTTTTTAATTCATGGAGTCAGATTAAAACAGGATAATTGCATATGAGAACATGGGTCTTATTTAACCAAAATTCCTTTGAGACGCTGGAAAGACTTGAACACGCGCGTCCTTTACCGGCTATTTGGAAACCGGAAGTTGGGCCGAATAGCCGGCTTTTACAATACCTGACAGTGGACACCTCATCGGGCATTGACCCTTACATGTACACTACACATGCTCCTTACTTAGAATACATACAAATGTCATTTACATCTTTTAGTTTGTCAAGAGATCTAAAGCACAGTGTCTGTAGAGTGTGTGTGTGTGAACGAGCTCGAGTGTAAGAACGAGTCTATGAGTGAGTCTGGAAATGAAGCAAAGCAACGGTGAAATATTCCTCAGATGCACGTCCGTAACTTATAGTCCGAAACATCCAGCATTAATTTGATCTCAAACAGATTCATTAACAGTAGTTATTACTCCACACCTGTGACATCATTAACTAACGTGGTTGAACGACCAATTTGCGACAAAATGGAAACCAGTGGTTTCAGGAACGCTCGTGACTTCAAGTTGATTTCTTCAACGATGCATCGCACTACAGTAGTGAAGCAGCGAGTTACGGCGTGTGCTCGAGACACACACACACACACACCACACTGTATTTATCCTGTAAAGCTCTGCATATGAGCACAGCCAACGGCCCGAGGAACTGCTTATGAAGATGAGTTT
Organism: Phoxinus phoxinus; assembly: GCF_949152265.1. NCBI lineage: Eukaryota > Metazoa > Chordata > Actinopteri > Cypriniformes > Leuciscidae > Phoxinus > Phoxinus phoxinus. The sequence continues at coordinate 630,333 of NC_136894.1, forward strand.
GGGCTGTAAAAGAAGAATGAATATTGCATGGGACAGTGCTGGGCTGAGGTGTGTGTGTGTGTGTGTGTGTGTGTGTGTGTGTGTGTGTGTGTGTGCTTGTGTGTGTGTGTGCTTGTGTGTGTGTGTGTGTGTGTGTGTGTGTGTGTGTGTGTGGCATGCTAATCAGAGGAACAGACACAGCCCTCGTTAAAACTTTAATTGCAGGTTTATCTGCATCTCTGGTGGCCCGAACACACTCACTGCATCATTAAACAGCCGGAAACCGGTGATGTATGAATTGTATATACTTTTTTGTATGTACTGTATGTATATATGTAATAATATTTGCATGTATATACTTCATATATAATATAAATATTTTGAACATAAATAACCAATTTTTCTTAAATGTATACAAAATATATACAAAATAATTATATTATACACATATCTTATGTCAAAAAACTTTTATTTTGGATCTGATTAATCGTTTCACAGTCCTATTATATACACCGGTATATATTTAATATTTAATATATATATAAAAACATTTAATATATATAGGTGATATATACTGCCTTTGCCTAATTATGACTTAGTTTAAACACAAACAAAGTTAAATGTAATCTATAGCTAATCTCAAATTCTAAATTTTTCATACTGTATATTATAATATCATCAAATTAATTTGCACAATTCAAACAAATTGCAGTATGGTATTTGTAATGTATTTAGATATACATAAAACTGAATTTTAAATGATGTCATAACATTGCGTATCAGCCAGAATATTAATATCAGTGCACAGTTATTCATGCACAAACAATGAAGAAGTGGCAGCGGGTCGTTGCTATAATAGGATCATCAAACAGAAATCTGGATCGAAGTGTTCTGACCAGGACTGAACACCCAAACGCCCGAGGGAGAAGCGGCTTTGATCCGGCACTACAACAACACATTTTCCACTCGACAAACAGAGGACAGAAGCAGAGAACACAGCGGCCGAGAGACACACGGTACCGGCGGACGAGGGCTGAACAGTCCCATGATTCACTGCAAATGAGATGTCAGTCCGACAGTCATAACGTTCTCCCGATCCCGCAGCGTAATGGAGTTCTGCTCACACACTCGGCCAGACGCTGTTCTGATGGTTATTAATGCTGGTGTTTATGGAGGAAAGCCTCCGATGACCTATCAGAGCGTCCGCAGCCCTCGAGGGCCCTATCGTACAGCTCACACACACACAACACACATGAGCACACCACCACCAATCCTTCAGACTGACAGAACACATTACAAAATCATACGCATTTAAATATGGTGGAGATTTTTAAATCCAAAGAAGAGTTTAACGTCAAACTGAAGGAACAAATAAAACAGGCAGTCTGACATCTCACAGTGTTTCACTGGTATAAAACACACACTTTACACATGCATACTGTACACACATACTGTACACACACATACTCACACTGTACACACACACACTGTACACACACACTGTACACACACACTGTACACACATGCACACACACACACACACACACACACACTGTACACACACACTGTACACACATACTGTACACACACACACTGTACACACATACTGTACACACACATACTGTACACACACACTCATACTGTACACACACTCATACTGTACACACACACACTGTACACACATACTGTACACACACATACTGTACACACATACTCATACTGTACACACACACTGTACACACATACTGTACACACACATATTGTACACACACATATTCATACTGTACACACACACTGTACACATACTGTACACACATGCATACTGTACACACACACATACTGTACACACACACTCATACTGTACACACACATACTGTACACACATGCATACTGTACACACACATACTCATACTGTACACACACACACACACACACACACACTGCGCACACACACACACACACACACACACACACACACACACACACACACTGTACACACATACTGTACACACACACTCATACTGTACACACACACACTGTACACACACATACTGTACACACATGCATACTGTACACACACATACTGTACACACACACATACTCATACTGTACACACACATACTGTACACACACACATACTCATACTGTACACATACACATACTGTACACACACATACTCATACTGTATACACACACACTGTACACACACTGTACACACATACTGTACACACATGCATACTGTACACACATACATACTGTACACACACACACACACACACACACACACACACTGTACACGCACATACTGTACACACACACAATACACAATTACTGTACACACACACACAGTACACACATACTGTACACACTGTACACACTGTACACAAGCACAAACTGTACACACACTGTACACACGCATACTGTACACACACACACTGTACACGCACACACACTGTACACGAACACA
>NC_136894.1:637778-682778 GCF_949152265.1 Phoxinus phoxinus
TATGAATCTGGCTTTATGGATAGCTACTCATCAAAGTGTGAAATGAAGACAGAAAGTGACAAATTACAATGAAAAGATAGAGCAAGTGAAAACAGAGAGAGACAGAGCAACTGTTCCTGCCATTACTTCTGGGTATTATGTGTGTGTGAGTGGGCAGACGCAAGTGTGAGCACATATGGGCTCGCATGAGTGTGTGTGTGTGTGTGTGTGTGTGTGTGTGTGTGTGTGTGTGTGTGTGTGTGTGTGTGTGTGTGTTAGAGAGAGAGCAGCACCAAAAATACTTCTGAGGGACACAGGTGCTGTTGGAAATGTCAGTTTGGAGGAGGAGGGTTTGACATGCAGCAAACGACTACAAAACACAAAGGCAAGCGAGTGCCAGGAAAACTGCCGGCCTGCACAGAGAACAAGACAAACCTGTCCTGACACTCGGGATACGATAAACCTGTCCTGACACTCCGGGATAAGACAAACCTAGTCCTGACAACTCAGGATAAGACAAAGTCCGGGATAAGATCAACCTGTCATGACACTCCGGGATAAGACAAACCTAGTCCTGACGCTCGGGATAGGACAAACCTAGTCCTGAAGCTCGGGATAGGACAAACCTAGTCCTGACGCTCGGGATAGGACAAACCTAGTCCTGAAGCTCGGGATAGGACAAACCTAGTCCTGACGCTCGGGATAGGACAAACCTAGTCCTGAAGCTCGGGATAGGACAAACCTAGTCCTGAAGCTCGGGATAGGACAAACCTAGTCCTGAAGCTCGGGATAGGACAAACCTAGTCCTGACGCTCGGGAAAGGACATACCTAGTCCTGAAGCTCGGGATAGGCCAAACCTAGTCCTGACGCTCGGGATAGGACAAACCTAGTCCTGACGCTCGGGAAAGGACAAACCTAGTCCTGACGCTCGGGATAGGACAAACCTAGTCCTGACGCTCGGGATAGGACTAACCTGTCCTGACACTCGGGATAGGACAAACCTGTCCTGACACTCGGGATAGGACAAACCTGTCCTGACACTCGGGATAGGACAAACCTCCACAAACCTCACTTATACTCCATATAACTCCATGTAAAAGCCAGAAACTAAGCTTTTTTTTGCACAGGCCTATCTAAAGGGTTAATGGTGCCATCTGGTTATCAACAGTAAAAATTACAAATTTTACCTCTTCCCAACAGGGAAAACCACCAACAATCAAAAATGCATGATTATATGGTGTCATGGCTTTGCAATCAAAAAATGTGGTTATAATGGAAGTCAATGGGGCAAAAACAGCCACGAACAGTAAATGAGGGAGAAAAAGTTAAAATCTGATGCTGCACAAAAACTAACAATGCATCAAAACCAATGTTGTTTTTAATCTTTGACATGTCCAAGACTGTGATAAAAGGTAAAAAAAAAAATCCAGTCCACAATCACATTTTAATTCGAAAATAAGTAATTTTGTGTTTTTTTCCCCCCCCAAATCAGTGACATAATTTATCAATTTGGCAATTAAAGAGTTAAAATCTTGCATTTTTTAAAAACATTTAGTAGTTTTGAACAGGACTGAGGTTGATTAATAGATTTATGCAAAAAAAAATTGCAAAAAAATACAGCAGTTTAAAGTAGTGGCTGTTTTCATGTTTACATAACGAAAGGGTAATGAATTTGCCCAGAGTGTACTGTTAAGTTTTTGAAAATGTTCAAAGCATTTTCCTAAAATATGTGTCAAAATAAGATTTGTCACCAAAAATCATTCCATTTGCTGAAACACAGAAAAAGTTATGGCCAAATTAAGACTCAAAAATACCCCTAGTGGCTGAAAACAGCCCCAACAGCACATAAGGGTTAAGCACTCGGATTTTGCAGAAACACACACACACTGAAACACAGATCACACTCTCACACACCAGGTTCACAGGTTAAAAGCCACAGCTGATAAACAAATAAGAGATTATCAGGTCTGATCCTGCAAACAGCCGAGAGCGTTTCTCCCGTTTCTCCATCCGTGAGGAGCACAGGACGTTCTGCTTCACATCTCATCAGATAAACACGGGATCATTTCTGGAAACCTGAACTGAACTGAACTCAGTGCGCATGTAAGAACCCGTGTGGATCCCGTGGGAAAACTCTCAAAAACAGCTGACGAGGAGTTTCAGGAACATCTTCATTAACGGAGAACACACTGTCCCCTCACACACACTCGAGCACCTTCAGCAGAACGCTTATGAAACAGGTGGACAGACGCCACTAATGCTAATCCTGGCGGCGCTCGCTCCAGAAGCAGTGAGCTCAACTGGGAGCATTTCAGGACATCGTATGTGAAGGCTGTTCGAGGCCGGCTTATAATGCTTAGGTTATAATGCGGTCTTCTAAGATGAGTTTAAACGCAGCATTGCAATGCAATCCCAGAATGCAATGCAACGAGCCGAGTGAAAACAGATCCAGGTGGCAGAAGAAACGAGAGCACCTTTTATTCAGAATCACAACGGGATTTACTTATAAAAGACAAATTCCTTTTGTGCAAAAACATACTTGACGATAAAACATACTTGACGTGCAAGAAAGATATACTATACTATATTAAAAGATAAAGTGAATATCTGTCCTGCACGTCAAGCCAGTAAAGTTGCGCTTCCATATACTATATTTGATGTGTGTGTGTTTATGAATGTTTATACATCAGTAAAAGCATAAATTAAACTTGTTCATCACATACAGTGAATGCGTCTCTTCAGAAACCTTTGATTAAATTGCTCAATTCATATAGATCACATTTACAATATCTTTATGAGCATAAATGTTTTAATCTCTGCAAGCGCACTGCACTCGCAACCACATCAATCCCAAATCACAGCCAATCAGAAAAGTGTGTGGGCGGAGCCTCTCTGAAAACACACTGCACTCAACCAAATCAATCCAAAATCACAGCCAATCAGAAAAGTGTGGGCGGAGCCTCTCTGAAAACACACTGCACTCAACCAAATTAATCCAAAATCACAGCCAATCAGAAGTGTGGGCGGAGCCTCTCTGAAAACACACTGCACTCAACCAAATCTATCCAAAATCACAGCCAATCAGAAAAGTGTGGGCGGAGCCTCTCTGCAAACACACTGCACTCAACCAAGTCAATCCAAAATCACAGCCAATCAGAAGTGTGGGCGGAGCCTCTCTGCAAACACACTGCACTCAACCAAATCAATCCAAAATCACAGCCAATCAGAAGTGTGGGCGGAGTCTCTCTGCAAACACACTGCACTCAACCAAATCAATCCAAAATCACAGCCAATCAGAAGTGTGGGCGGAGTCTCTCTGCAAACACACTGCACTCAACCAAATTAATGAGCATGTTTGGTTTGCATGAACTTTTAATGGAAGGACTCTTTTGGTTTCATCAAAATCATAATTTTGGTTTTGAATATTAACGGATTGGGTTTGCAATGCCACTAACGGAGCATAATTGTAATTTTTGTTTAACAAACAGCATGCTAAAAATCAAACTATACTGATATCAAGCCGAGTCTCTCGTGCAGAGTGTATTTGTGATGTCTATGTAGAGCACAAACCAGTGAGTAGTGAAGCGCCATGCCAGTCGGGAAGCTGCCGTGGCGGACGCGCTGTGTTGTAGAGCAGAGATAATGTGTGTCATTTATGTATGACACTCTTCTGTGGTTCCTGTCACAGTTTAGAAGCTCTGTGGAGAAATGAACCTGTTGTGTGTGTGTGTGTGTGTGTGTGTGTGTGTGTGTGTGTGTGTGTGTGTGTGTGTGTGTGTGTAGAGAGCACTAGATAGGTAGTGGAGGGTGAAGGTGACCCTGTGGCACAGATCCAGTCCTGTTTGACCCCAGACACCTGCAGAAAACCCCTCACACACAAACCCAACCCATCACTCACACACACACACACTAACCCAACCTCTAAACCTACCCATCTCACACACACACACACACACACACACACACACACACACACACACACACACACACACACACACACTAACCCAACCCCTAAACCTACCCATCACTCACACACACACACACACACACACACACTAACCCAACCCCTAAACCTACCCATCACTCACACACACACACACACACACACACTAACCCAACCCCTAAACCTACCCATCACTCACACACACACACTAACCCAACCCCTAAACCTACCCATCACTCACACACACACATACACACACACTAACCCAACCCATCACTCACACACACACACACACACTAACCCTCCCCGTAAACCTACCCATCACACACACAGACACACTAACCTGACCCCTAAACTTACTTATCACTCACACACTCACACTAACCCAACCCCTAAACCTACCCATCACTCACATACACACACACACACTAACCCAACCCATCACTCACACACACACACACACACACACTAACCCAACCCCTAAACCTACCCATCACACACACACACACACACACACACACTAACCCTCCCCGTGAACCTATTACACACACACTAACCCGACACCTAAACTTACCCATCACACACAAACAAGCCCTCCCCCTAAACCTACTCCTCTCACACACTGTGTGTGTGTGTGTGTGTGTGTGTGTGTGTGTGTGTGTGTGTGTGTGTGTGTGTGTGAGATAACCGTACGTCACTGTCCATGATCATCAGTCTCTCAGGCGAGTGTGTGAGTTTTAAAGCTCCAGCTCTAGAGATGATGAACACTAGTGAGTGTCCAGGGAAGAATCACAGACTGGACCAGATGGGCATCGGTGGCATCATGCCAACCAGAACACAGACTGAGCCAAGCCACAAATGACTGGCTGTCTTCCCTACACACACACACACACACTAATCTACCCATCACACTGTAAAGCAGCCGGTTAACACACCCATCCTGAAGACTGAGAGGGACAAACTGATATGAGAGACTGAAGGAATAAATAAATAAAAAAATGCACCAAAAGAAAACAGAAAGAAAGCCAGCGTGTGTGTGTGTGTGTGTGTGTGTGTGTGTGTGTGTGTGTGTGTGTGTGTGTGTGCGTGAGCATGTGCGCGCGTGTGTGCATGCGTGTGCGTGTGTGTGTATGTGTGTGTGTGCGTGAGCATGTGCGCGCGTGTGTGCGTGCGTGCATGTATGTGTGCGCGTGTGCATGTATGTGTGTGTGTGTGTGTGTGTGTGTGTGTGTGTGTGTGTGTGTGTGTACGTGCGCGTGCATGTATGTGTGTGTGTGTGTGTGTGTGTGTGTGCATCATGTATGTGTGCACGTGTGTGTGTGCGTGTGTGTGTGCGCACGTGTGTGTGTGTGCATGTATGTGTGTGTGTGCGCATGTAATATGGCAGGCGTTGGCGTGAGTCGCCACACACAGAAAGATCTCAGCATCTGCTGTAGGCTTAAGACTTTTATAATTATACATCTGTGAGTTTCAACAGCAGCTTTAATTAAACTACTACAAAACACACTCAGTCCCACGCTCACATGTCTAATTATGTGTTCTCCAGTCTCTCTCTCCGTCATCTGTTCTTCTCTTTCCTTCTTCACCTCATGTGCATCTCTGTAATCACCAGTCCAGATATAAATGACGTCTCTGTCCGGTACACTAAACGGCTGTCTTTGCTACTGTACCTTTAAGACCAGTCATCTCGAGTCTCCTCATCTACAGCGCTTCAACAGTGTAGAGGTTCCACAGCAACTTTACAGTGATACCAGGAGATTACAGTAACAGAGATTACAGTAACAGTGTTCAGGCTTTACAGCAGCTCTAGAATAAAGTTATTGTCCAGATAAAGTGAGTTTTGATTGATTCACTTCCGTTGCAAAGAATTGAACAGAAAACTGAAACTTTAATGTGTTCTGGACGTTCATTTGCACGACAACGGTGTTTGATGGCTCGAGAACGCAAACTTTGAAATAGAGAGCATCTATAAATAACTGCAGTGCTATTTCTGCTTAAAAATAAAAAATAAAGAAGAGTGAGACCATGAACGAGTTCCCCTGAGCCGGCGCTGGACTCTTCCCTGAAGCTCTCCAACATCTATATGCTAATGATCTCTTATGATCAGCCAACCAGCCGGCTTGAAGAGGACCAAAGATGTTTTTCCTCATCTTCATCTTCATCTTCAGTGTTTGATGTTGTTCATGTAAAGCTCCAGTTGTTCTCTATATCAGTGTCAGTGTTCCTGAACTCCTGAAACGCCTCCACTGCAGTCTTGAGTTTCTTCTACGAACACGTCACAATATTCCTCATTATAATAATTCATGCGCAGAATAAAGGGGCGGGGCCTGGTTGAGTTAGTCAGTAGTGTGTTAAACTGGCGGTTATGGTAAGGGGCGGGACATTTCCCAAACACACTCGAAGCGCTCGACCAATCACAACACACTGCTCCAGCCGACCAATCAGAGCACAGTGTGCTTTTCAGAAGGAGGGGCTTCATAGAGACAGGAAGTAAACAGAGCGTTACTGACAGACTGGGAAGAGAGGAGCCGCAACACTGGAGAATATGAGGAGAATAATCAACATTCAAGCAGGAGAACATGTTCTAGTCGAGCCTGAACTACAGCGAGACTGTAAAAGACTGTAAAAAGGCATAATATGGTCTCCTATTTCAGAAACTGAAACTGCATTCACGACCCATTTTCCTTACAAAACGTGATATTTCATGAATGAAAGGTGAAAGGCCATGCAGTTCACACCAAGAGCATGACTTTAACAATAACTACATTATCATATTCCACACCAACGCATCATAGCGTTCTGATGATTAGAAGCACATAATGCAGTTTTGTCATCTGCAACTTTAAATGCTTAAGCTCTTTTAATCATTAATCTTCATAAATCTTCTGAAAGTCATTCAGACATTATCATCCTCTGCAGTTACGGTTATAGCGGCGGTGAGGACAGTACGGGTAGTAAAACTTTATAGATATAGTTATAGTCCTCGGTGTGAACATCCCTGAACTCAGGATTATTACGTAAAAGAGAATATAAGGACTAGACTTGATTCTATCCTAAATTATGATAAAAGTTATTACATACCAAAATAGTGTCCCACTGAAATTGAGTTTGCAAAAGTTTTTTAATTTTTATTTTAATAAAACATTTATAAAAGTTTAAAATAAAAAATATTTGTAAAAAAAATATTACAATTTTAAGAATTTAAGAAATGTAAAATAATAATAAAAAATACAATAGAACTGTAGATGAATTAGAATTATTTAGAAAGTAAATCCAGTCCGTGTTAAACTGTAACGATTAGACTTCACGCAGTTTATCACAATTTGCATTTATCAGCGACTGAACATAAATCAGAAATACCGCTCCAGTAACCCCTAAACCTTCCTGCAGTCTCAGACAGAACACCGGCCCACAGCGGCCAGAAAATAATTAAATGTGATGCTTCATGGCCTCTCTCACACACACACACACACACACACACGCACACACACACCTGTCAAGTGCAACCTCTCCAGACACAATCAACATCTACTCATGGCTTAAGTCAATACTATCGAGCCATTTAGTTAAAACACACTCGCTCCTGCACACACACTGACGCAAACACATAAATCACACTCTTCAGGATCACCGTTCATTCTTCTCACACACACACACACACACACACACACACACACACACACACACACACACACACACACACACACACACACACACACACACACACACACACACACACACACACACACACACACACACACACACACACACACACACACACACACACACACACACACACACACACACACACACACACACACACACACACACACACACACACACACACACACACACACACACACACACACACACACACACACACACACACACACACACACACACACACACACACAGAGAGAGAGTTTAGTGAAGCATTAGAGCTGATCAATAACTCTGTCTCATTATCATTCAGCGGAGAGACGAGTGACACGCCGCAATCACCTTTTGTATATAATATAATATAATATAATATAATATAATATATATCTTTATATGTGGAAAAACCTGAAGACATATTTTCTTAATTAAAAACATATCACTCGAGAGTTAAAGTAAAACATTATAATAATTTTACTTAATTGAGAATTACCTGAATGCAACATTCTCTATTGTCTCAATTTAATTTGTTAATATTACAATTTTTTTTTTTTTAATGAATAAAGGAGTGTGTTCAAAGCGTGTTTGTTTTGCCCATAGAACCAAAACTGGCATCAGGCGTTCACTGTGCGAATGAACTGGTTTTGGTCTCAAATACTGAAATCCTAGAGAACACGCAATAATCCCTGCATTCTGTAACATTCATTCTGTGTTTACCATCTCTCTCTCTCTCTCTCTCTTTCTCTCTCTCTCTCTCTCTCTCTCTCTCTCTCTAGACTCATCCAATCTGTCCTTCACACACACACAGATCTGCTGTCTGTGTTTGCCTTCCTCTGTCATTAGATGTGTGGTGTGAAATCCTGTTCATCTTTGGCCTTTCAATCCTCTATTCTGAGACACACACACACACACACACACACACACACTCACTCACTCACTCACTCACTCACTCACTCACTCACTCACTCACTCACTCACTCACTCACTCACTCACTCACTCACTCACTCACTCACTCACTCACTCACTCACTCACTCACTCACTCACTCACTCACTCACTCACTCACTCACTCACTCACTCACTCACTCACTCAAAAAGAGCTTCGTCATTCCAGAGCTTCAAGATTACAAAATACAGCAATTCTTTAAATGTGGCCGCATCACATGACTCTTATTGATTTATGATTCGATGATAACTAATAACAAAATAAAGACACAATGCCGGGTCTGTTGTAACAGCCTGTCGCTGTACGTGTGAACCGACTGCAACTCACACACTGCATCACACAATCCTTCAAGATGTCCTGTGAAATATCACACTGACACACACACACACACACACACACACACACAGCTGTAGTGGGAGGACAGATCAGTGACAGACTGAAGTGTAGAGAGCGTGACGTTGCTCTGACCTCCTGAAGTGAAACTGAACCAGTGACAGTCGAAGTCTCGACCCACGTCACACTAACACTGTGAGCTTAAAAAACGCCATGTGACGCGTCAAAACCGTCATGTCATGTGACGAGTCCTAAAACGCCATGTGACGAGTCCTAAAGTGTCATGTGACGAGTCCTAAAGTGTCATGTGACGAGTCCTAAAGTGTCGTGTGACGAGTCCTAAAACGCCATGTGACGAGTCCTAAAACATCACGTGACGTGTCCTAAAACGCCATGTGACGAGTCCTAAAACATCACGTGACGTGTCCTAAAACGCCATGTGACGAGTCCTAAAACATCACGTGACGTGTCCTAAAACGCCATGTGACGAGTCCTAAAGCGTCATGTGACGAGTCCTAAAGCGTCATGTGACGAGTCCTAAAGTGTCATGTGACGAGTCCTAAAACGCCATGTGACGAGTCCTAAAGCGTCATGTGACGAGTCCTAAAGCGTCATGTGACGAGTCCTAAAGCGTCATGTGACGAGTCCTAAAGCGTCATGTGACGAGTCCTAAAGCGTCATGTGACGAGTCCTAAAACATCACGTGACGAGTCCTAAAGCGTCATGTGACGAGTCCTAAAGTGTCATGTGACGAGTCCTAAAACGCCATGTGACGAGTCCTAAAGCGTCATGTGACGAGTCCTAAAGCGTCATGTGACGAGTCCTAAAGCGTCACGTGACGAGTCCTAAAACGTCATGTGACGAGTCCTAAAGCGTCATGTGACGAGTCTAAACATGCAATCTCACAAAATCATCCGCCTTTGAAAGACATTTGGGTTTACAGAGAACGAGAATAGAATGAAAACATCATTTACTCACCCTCACTTCAGTCTAAACCCACACCACTTCATTACATGAAAAGCTAAAGAATTTCAAAGAATATTCTCGACCAATCACAACACACTGCTCCAGCCGACCAATCAGAGCACAGTGTGCTTTTCAGAAGGAGGGGCTTCATAGAGACAGGAAGTAAACAGAGCGTTACTGACAGACTGGGAAGAGAGGAGCTGCAACACTGGAGAAAATGAGGAACATAATCAACATTCAAGCAGGAGAACATGTTCTAGTGGAGCCTGAACTACAGCGAGACTGTAAGAGTGTCTTACCCTCACAGCTGCTGTGTCCCTCCTCATATCCGGCGCTGCAACTGCATTTCCCGATCGGCACCAGCCATTCCCCCTCAGCACTGCAATGCATTCTGGGAGGACTGTCGGTGTCCACCTCAGAGTTATTCACACACGAGCCTCTGACCTCCACTAGAGTCGCGAACGCAGCTTCGGCCACCGTATCCGGGAACACGGCTAGATTCTGCACCGTCGACAAGCATCGTTTATAATACACTCTCACGGACACCAGCGCGACGCACGCGCCGACGTCCTGGAACGCCAGATGAAACCCTTTCCGGTTCAGATGCCCGATCTCACGGACCTCCGTGTTCAGCTTCATCTTGCGCTCGCCCAGATCTCCCTGCGTGAAGCTCTCGTCCGCAGCGATGGTGTCGATCTTGCTGTATCGGTCCTCGCGCGTCACGCGGCCCAGGTCCCAGTCGGACTCGGCGTACAGGAGGTTAAAGGTCTCCTTGCAGCTTCCGGAAACCCCTGGGATGCTGTTGCAGTCTCGAAGCGTGAACTGAAGCTCGATGAAGATGCGCTGGCCGCCCTGACGCCAGATCCAGCCCGTCTGGAGCCAGTTGTTCTGACTCGGCTCCATCACGTTACACACCTGATACGTGCGGATCGGCTTGTATTTCTCATCCACTCCGCTGATTTCCTCCCACTGGAACGAGAAGAGCGAGAGAGAGAAAGATCTGGTTCAAAACCAAGGTGAGATTCATTGCAAATCTTTCTTGTGTTTGCAATTTATCCATTAGCGTTGGTTAAATGCCAATGGATTAAAATGAAACAAAATAACTACACTCTACATGGGTTGTACAAACTTGTTCACTGTGCTTTATGAATCAAGGTCTCTATGATCAAATAAATTACAAACAAAATGTTAAAATTAAAATTCACATTTTCACTGAGCATGCCAACAGTATTAACAGGCTGAAGTGCGATACTTATATTAACAGATTAAATACAATACTAACTCATCAACTAACTTCAAATGTTTCCTTTGTTGCATCAAAAAGTTGACATATTCGGGGAGATATGCATCTACGTACACAAACATGGACATTAGCAAATCGCTGTAGACTTACAAGCCTACATATTACAAAAGAGTAAACATGTGTACACACGGTCCATGTCAATAAGTGCATCACATGTTGGTATTGATATTTATAAGGGTTTACAGTTCAATCAATCTGTGTAAAGATCAGTGGCGTATCAGCTACAGTCTCTCAAACACAGCATATATTCAGACTAAAGCGTCTTCAATCAGCGCCACAAACAAGCTCATTGTCTGCTAGAGAGATTATAATGAGCCTCTGAAGACGAACACTCGGTGTTTTCACAATTAATTGCAGTGTAATGAAGATCCTTCGTTTCTGAGGGAATTGAGCAGTTTGGCGGAGACTCTCCACAGATACCAGAGTGAGTGGCAGTGAATTTCAACACCACAGGTGTGTGTGTGTGTGTGTGTGTGTGTGCGTGTGCGTGTGCGTGTGCGTGTGTGCGTGTGTGTGTGTGTGTGTGTGTGCGCGTGTGTCCACAGCTGTGGTGGGAGCAGGAGACAGAGGATTTAATCGCTGTCAGGTCCAGAATTAACAAGCTAAACAAATAACAGCTTGCATCGAGTCCCAGCATGCAGCATTTCTCCTCACAGATAACGTTAGGAATGGCGAAACGAGTCGTCCTCTGTCAGGCTTACTGCTCGTCTCAGCTGTGAACCAAACTACACATGTGATCTTCAGCAGTGAGGAAGAGAGAAGGGAGGCGAGATGGGAACCAGGACACAGAAATGACAAATGGGTTTATCTGGCGAGAGCAAAGCAGTCCATACTGGGAATACAGCGGACATGAGAAAGCTACTCCGTTGGGGAATGGAGACACGGAAAAGAAACTAGAAATACTTGTAAAGATGGAACAAAATAGTGCATTAAAGATAAGGAGAAAGAAAGAGACGAAGCCTATTGATCAGTAACTACACATGGACGATGACATCACAGTTTTCTCCAGAGCGGCTGTATATATAAATTAACTAAATTAACTTTTTTACAACAAAAAACAACCATCATTGAACTTAAGCTGGACTGTGATGCCATTCTCTTCTAGAAACAAGCTTTGCTGCATTATTCCCCTGTTCTCTCTGTAAAGCTGCTCTGAAACTCTGTGCTGTAAAAAGCGCTGTATAAATAAAGGCGACTTGATCATTTGCGTTAAATGTTGAAGCTCTTCATATAAAGCACTAGTTTTGGGCAGCTTGTTTCATGAACTTTCCCACAGGAAAGATTTCTGCAAATTTCATATGCGTTTTGTTCATAGAATGCATAATTCACTATTGTAAAATTATGTTAAACCTGACGTTTTCCATTCATAGTGCACAGATGTGATGGTATCATTTGTTGCTGCAGCGATTAACTATTATAGTTCCTTTAAAATCTACAATAATCTAATAAATAATCGACATGAAGGTCTTACCCCATTAGAAGGATATGAGGTCCAACCCAGCTCTGCCTGGGACTCCTTAGAATTCAGCAACACAACTGGAGGAAAAAAACAAAAGCAAGAGAGAAACAATATAAGCAGGACTCATTAAATTGCAATTATATGTTGTGCAATTTCTTTCTCACTGTCAGAACACATAGAGCTGATCGTGTTTAATAACAACGAGCACACGTTGAGCTCAAACGAGGACTGACAGACCTGCAGCGCTGCACTTAGAGAACATCAGATGAGAACGGCGGACAGCTTTGCAAAGCACAGGAATATTGACCGATTTCAACTGGTCTGCGGCACAATGTGCTGCTCTAACATTAAACAATAATTATCAAAGGGAAAAGAAATGTTTTACACCACCAGCATGACAGCCCAAGAGGCCTGTGAAGCAAATTCAAGCTGGCATTTGTCATTTCTGCTGCATTTTTACAATTGCAAAGCCTTAATATAAACCTCCGCTTACATACTAAATTAAAATGAGCAGAGCAGCAGTGAATGTTGTTATGCAGCGATTTGAACAAGTACAGACTGTGTAAACAAACTCGGCCAACGTTTTTAAAAAGATGCCCTTGACACAAATAGAGCTTGGGCTCTGAATCAGCACTTGGACAAGGCCTATAATTCAGCACCAACGACAGCGTTCGGGTCTCAGACACACGGGTTCAGGACCACGGACAGCGGCACGGGTGTATATTAGTGTGTTTCTGCTCCTTCGGACAGCGGCACGGGTGTATATTAGTGTGTATCAGCACCTCGGACAGCGGCATGTGTGTATGTGTGTGTTTCAGCACCTCGGACAGCGGCACGGGTGTATATTAGTGTGTATCAGCACCTCGGACAGCGGCATGTGTGTATGTGTGTGTTTCAGTACCTCGGACAGCGGCACGAGTGTGTATATTAGTGTGTTTCTGCTCCTTCGGACAGCGGCACGGGTGTATATTAGTGTGTATCAGCACCTCGGACAGCGGCATGTGTGTGTGTGTGTGTTTCAGCACCTCGGACAGCGGCATGGGTGTATATTAGTGTGTATCAGCACCTCGGACAGCTGCATGTGTGTATGTGTGTGTTTCAGCATCTCGGACAGCGGCATGTGTGTATGTGTGTGTTTCAGCACCTTGGACAGCGGCATGGGTGTATATTAGTGTGTATCAGCACCTCGGACAGCTGCATGTGTGTATGTGTGTGTTTCAGCATCTCGGACAGCGGCATGTGTGTATGTGTGTGTTTCAGCATCTCGGACAGCGGCATGTGTGTATGTGTGTGTTTCAGCATCTCGGACAGCGGCATGTGTGTATGTGTGTGTTTCAGCATCTCGGACAGCGGCATGTGTGTATGTGTGCGTTTCAGCATCTCGGACAGCGGCATGTGTGTATGTGTGTGTTTCAGCACCCCGGACAGCGGCATGGGTGTATATTAGTGTGTTTCAGCATCTCGGACAGCGGCATGTGTGTATGTGTGTGTTTCAGCATCTCGGACAGCGGCATGTGTGTATGTGTGTGTTTCAGCATCTCGGACAGCGGCATGTGTGTATGTGTGCGTTTCAGCATCTCGGACAGCGGCATGTGTGTATGTGTGTGTTTCAGCATCTCGGACAGCGGCATGTGTGTATGTGTGCGTTTCAGCATCTCGGACAGCGGCATGTGTGTATGTGTGTGTTTCAGCACCCCGGACAGCGGCATGGGTGTATATTAGTGTGTTTCAGCATCTCGGACAGCGGCATGTGTGTATGTGTGTGTTTCAGCATCTCGGACAGCGGCATGTGTGTATGTGTGTGTTTCAGCATCTCGGACAGCGGCATGTGTGTATGTGTGTGTTTCAGCATCTCGGACAGCGGCATGTGTGTATGTGTGTGTTTCAGCATCTCGGACAGCGGCATGTGTGTATGTGTGTGTTTCAGCATCTCGGACAGCGGCATGTGTGTATGTGTGCGTTTCAGCACCCCGGCCAGCGCTACATGTGCTTTTACTACATCTGCACAAAAACTACACGATATAAAGGCTGACATGTCTTTTCTGCTTCTAAAATATCCTCACTTTTCCCAGCATAATGTAATGTGTAGAGACAAATACATTTAAAATCCTTAATCCTTAATGCATCCCTGCCTATAGTACAAGTATGAATTTCTAGCAAAAAAAACAACAACTTTTGAATGACACCATGTTTGCCTGATTAGTGTATTAGACTATGCCACATTTCTCCCATCATTTCTCTAAACATGGTTGTGTATCAGAAGCTGAACTATTCATAATTAATTGCAGTCACAAACGCTTGTTTCTCTTTGCTTGGATCATGCATTGACACAGCATCAGTCCTCACACACACACACACACACACACACACACACACACACACACACACGCTCTGACATCACAACACCAGTCTGAAAGCCTCTTCATTACAAGCACTTGTATCATACAGCGTTTATCACAGATACCGTATCATACAGCGTTTATCATTGATACTGTATCATACAGCGTTTATCATAGATACTGTATCATACAGCGTTTATCATAGATACCGTATCATACAGCGTTTATCATAGATACCGTATCATACAGCGTTTATCACAGATACCGTATCATACAGCGTTTATCACAGATACTGTATCATACAGCGTTTATCATAGATACCGTATCATACAGCGTTTATCATAGATACTGTATCATACAGCGTTTATCATAGATACCGTATCATACAGCGTTTATCATAGATACCGTATCATACAGCGTTTATCACAGATACCGTATCATACAGCGTTTATCACAGATACCGTATCATACAGCGTTTATCACAGATACCGTATCATACAGCGTTTATCATAGATACCGTATCATACAGCGTTTATCACAGATACTGTATCATACAGCGTTTATCACAGATACCGTATCATACAGCGTTTATCACAGATACCGTATCATACAGCGTTTATCATAGATACCGTATCATACAGCGTTTATCACAGATACCGTATCATACAGCGTTTATCACAGATACCGTATCATACAGCGTTTATCATAGATACCGTATCATACAGCGTTTATCACAGATACTGTATCATACAGCGTTTATCATAGATACCGTATCATACAGCGTTTATCACAGATACTGTATCATACAGCGTTTATCACAGATACCGTATCATACAGCGTTTATCATAGATACCGTATCATACAGCGTTTATCATAGATACTGTATCATACAGCGTTTATCACAGATACCGTATCATACAGCGTTTATCATAGATACTGTATCATACAGCGTTTATCACAGATACCGTATCATACAGCGTTTATCACAGATACCGTATCATACAGCGTTTATCATAGATACTGTATCATACAGCGTTTATCACAGATACCGTATCATACAGCGTTTATCACAGATACCGTATCATACAGCGTTTATCATAGATACTGTATCATACAGCGTTTATCATAGATACTGTATCATACAGCGTTTATCACAGATACCGTATCATACAGCGTTTATCACAGATACCGTATCATACAGCGTTTATCATAGATACTGTATCATACAGCGTTTATCACAGATACCGTATCATACAGCGTTTATCACAGATATCGTATCATACAGCGTTTATCATAGATACTGTATCATACAGCGTTTATCATAGATACTGTATCATACAGCGTTTATCACAGATACCGTATCATACAGCGTTTATCACAGATACCGTATCATACAGCGTTTATCATAGATACTGTATCATACAGCGTTTATCATAGATACCGTATCATACAGCGTTTATCATAGATCAGGGCTCCAAACAAAAAAATCAAGTAAGGAGCCATTGGCTCCTATAGGGGGAAAAAACAGGCGCCAAATAATTTTTTTAAGAGCCACATAACAATGCATTTACTTTTAGTCACCCTGTTGTGTGCATGTCTCTCCTCTTCTTACAGTTTCAGCATTTTCATCTTGTGAATGTTCTGGGAACTGAAGCTTATTTGGGAACTGAATGTCACTTCCGACTTATGAACTATAATAATCCAAAATAGTCCAAAAATGTTACTTTGCTTAGTTACTGTCCCCGTGTTTTCTCACAGTCTCTTTTTTGAAATGGTTAGTTCCTGTAATTAACTCCGTTTTCCCCGCTATTTCTTTGCCCGCTCTTGAACAAAAGTCACAAAAAAAAATTTGTGTCTCGTGATCATACCTCAGTAGGGCTGCACGATTTTGGCCAAAATTATTTGTTGATTTGTCACATAGGCTAATTATAACTGCTTTTTTACATTCATATTGTGCTACATCTCCTGCTAATGTGTATCAAAATAAAATGGGTCCTCTTATTCACCAAAATTCAGTGCTTCTCCAGAATAAATAAAAATAAATAATTTATTAATATTTTAAATTGTATTTATATTTTATATACATTGTATTTATAATAATTATTAGGATAGACTAGAGATATTATCTTCTGTTATTATTATTATTACCTATTATTACATGGCTTGGTTAAATTCTGATGTAGAATGCAGTATGTTATTTCTTGATAAGACACAGTTGCCATGAAAAACAGAGCGTTGTCATGGACACGGAAGCAATACAATCGTTTTTAAATCAATATTTTCTGTCAAATTATTGATTTATTTGGAAGGTAGCCATGTAAGAGGGATCCCGATGTCAGTTAATAAAATTCTGTAGTTGTTATTTGAAAGGTCTCTTGTTATTTGAAGTCTCTCGCGCGCAGACACCCTTATCGGTCTCTCTCGCGCACTATTGCTCGCGCACAGACATCGGTCTCTCTCGCGCACTATTGCTCGCGCACAGACATCGGTCTCTCTCGCGCACTATTGCTCGCGCACAGACACACGCTGTCTCATCTCGCCCAGTTCGCTTCGCTTTTGTCCAGTCCGGCAAAACATTCTAGTTTCTACATCTAGAAACTAAGCTGTGCGGTGCAGGGAACAACTCTGATTATTGGCTCGTCATGGAGTCAGCGCTAGATTGGCATTGCAAAAAAAAAAAAACTTTCATATGGAGCGTTCTATGAACAGAATGACGCATTTAAAATATCGCATATTTTTTGTTAGCAGAGGTGTGTCATGCGTGCTGGTGATTGACAGAGATGAGGATTGCTTGAAGAAGTCCAATATTTTTCGCTTTGACATTTTTTTTTCTGACGCGAAAGGTGACAATTCGCTTTACCCGTTCATATTTTGGCGCTTTCACTCAGTTCACACAAAGCGTCTCATTTCATGACGTTAACAAAACAAATGAAGCGATAGGCTACTGGCTATAAAACATGCATGTATGATGCAGATTTTACAATCAAAGGGAGTAAATTTGTATTGTCGCCAATGGCGACCTTGGCAGAAATTTCACTCGCAAATAAATATATTTGGTCGCAAATGCGACCATTTTAGTCGCAGTTTGGAGCCCTGTAGATACCGTATCATACAGCGTTTATCATAGATACCGTATCATACAGCGTTTATCATAGATACCGTATCATACAGCGTTTATCACAGATACCGTATCATACAGCGTTTATCACAGATACCGTATCATACAGCGTTTATCATAGATACTGTATCATACAGCGTTTATCATAGATACCGTATCATACAGCGTTTATCATAGATACCGTATCATACAGCGTTTATCATAGATACCGTATCATACAGCGTTTATCATAGATACCGTATCATACAGCGTTTATCATAGATACCGTATCATACAGCGTTTATCATAGATACCGTATCATACAGCGTTTATCATAGATACTGTATCATACAGCGTTTATCATAGATACCGTATCATACAGCGTTTATCATAGATACCGTATCATACAGCGTTTATCATAGATACCGTATCATACAGCGTTTATCACAGATACCGTATCATACAGCGTTTATCACAGATACCGTATCATACAGTGTTTATCACAGATACCGTATCATACAGCGTTTATCACAGATACCGTATCATACAGCGTTTATCACAGATACCGTATCATACAGCGTTTATCACAGATACCGTATCATACAGCGTTTATCATAGATACTGTATCATACAGCGTTTATCATAGATACCGTATCATACAGCGTTTATCACAGATACCGTATCATACAGCGTTTATCATAGATACCGTATCATACAGCGTTTATCACAGATACCGTATCATACAGCGTTTATCATAGATACTGTATCATACAGCGTTTATCACAGATACCGTATCATACAGCGTTTATCATAGATACCGTATCATACAGCGTTTATCATAGATACCGTATCATACAGCGTTTATCATAGATACTGTATCATACAGCGTGACTCAGAGCATCTCTAGCCTGGCAGACTTGCGGTTACTGCCAAGTCAAATGTACTGAGGGCGAGTATTTTACGTTCCCAAGGTTTTCTGTGGTAAACAAAGACATAAATTTCAGTGTTCTGACTTCACCTCGGTTGGTTTGAGTGAATTTTTTTTTTTTTTTTTCAGAACAGCTGTTGCTCGGGCTCTCCACGTTTAGGGGACAAGATGCCATTTGATTTCTGCTGACACAGACCCCTACTGACTCGACCTTAAGGGGGGGAAACCGAGCAGAGTCACAGTCGAGGTCAAACTACACAGAGCAGTCGCTCGCAGGACACACACACACACACACACACACACACACACACACACACACACGAGGTCATTCAAAGAGACGGAGACAGCAAGAACAAGTAAAGGAAGGAATCCTTCACCCAAAGCATGTTAAATCATTTTCTTACAATCAGCTGCAAACTAGCATTCAGATCAGCGTCCATCCGACCAACAACCCATTAATAGAACCAAATCCCGCCTACATTTTTTCTTGTCCAATAATCAATTTCCCTCAGATGTACAGCATGCCATGACACGGAAGATGATATCCTCACGACAAGTCACTCTTTTCCATGCAATTTCAATTAACATCATAGAATGTATGTTCCTCCGCTAACCGTTGTTGGCAGCATAAATGTTGTTCTGCCGTTAAATGCAGCATAAGTGTCATAAAACTCAAGCACTACAGTCCAAGTCAACTGAAGACATGTGATACGATAGCTTTGGGTAATTTAAAGTCCATTGAAGCCTCATTTAGTATGCGCGGTTCTATGAATATGCAAATGAGCCCCGCCTCCACTCACTCAGAGATCCACTGGTGGACGATCACACGTTGATCTGATTGGTTACAAGGTAGTGTGTGACGTCAGAAACACCAGCGATTTCAAACCGTGTGTTTGAGACTGTCTTTGGTTCACTGCAGTTTTAAGCAGAAAATACTCAGCAATGCTGTCCACTTATGAACTTACACATGTGTGTGTTAAAGCAGATTAATAACACCACATAGACACATAAACTACATTAACAGCTGGATTTACACCACAGGGGGACGTCAAGTGGTTGTTGGAGAATCTTTCTGGACAGTCGTACTCCTCATGTACACTCGCGATCTAAAGAAGAGCAGCCGGGACATTCTGCTAAACATTTCATTTTATATTCAACAGATGAAAGAAGATCATACAGGTTTGGAACGACATTTTCATTAATGCATGAACTAGTCTATACATTTGATCCAAAATGAGCAAGAATATCATTCCGGCGTCTTTGATTTCAAAAAAACACATTTAGTCTCTTTTTAGCAAATGTATTCAAACCAAATAACCTTCATTACATTAAGCACTGCGCTTCCCTCCAGACATTAGCAGAACCTGGGAGAAAAAAACCCAATTTACCCTCACAAACAAAGACGACGTCTAAGACTGACTGAAGGATGTGCTTGTGTCACCAGGGCACTGATCTCCCTGTCAAACCCAACACACACACTCATGTAAATCCCAGTGAAGGAATTATAATACGAGAACCATAAAATTCAATAGAGGGGATTAGCCACATGTTGTTAAACTCTCTTCCATGAAGCTTATCTGCATATATACATAAAGCACAGAACGCACCAATCAGAGTCCAGAGACCTGCGGGACACTCATCGGCCAAACATTATCCCTCTAATAAGCACACACACACACACACACACACACACAGACACACACACTCGGTACGTGCATACACTCGCTCGTAGCGTTAAAGCCAACCGAATGGCAAAGCGCATTAAGTTGAAGCCCCATACAGACCTTTATGACCTCATTAAACTTTCAGCTCCGCCATTGGCGTGTAAAGAGCGCTTGCTTTTCTCTAGGGTTGTATGGAAACGCTCACACACACACACACACACACACACACACAAACACGCCGCTGAATCCTAATAACAGCTGTTTGCCTGGGTTTCGGCACAGGGGGAGGCGTATTCACCAGCACTTCTCAGTCATTCTCGCTCTTCTTTCTGATCAGCTTGGCGTCGTGTGGAAATGGGTCACGGTGGCGAACGGCCCGCTTTTACAGACACGACCCCCTCCGAGCCGACGCAACACGACATCCTTCCCAAAACCCGAGTGCTTGGCTCTTACATTATCGTGACAGCGCCAGACTCGGAGGCACACACAAATGAAAAGTTGTATTCAGGAAAAGAGGATTGAGAGGAACCACGTCAGCCATTCTGATGCAGGAGATTTTCTGTGTTTGGTCAGTGGGATTGAGAGAGTTCATGCTGCAAACTAGAACTGCGCCATTAATCAGTTTAGTTCAGTTTGATTTATATAGCACGTTTAAAAACAACCATAATTGACCAAAGTGCTTAACATGGTACAAAATCAAAGAAATAATATACACAAACAATACACAAAATACAATAGACCAACAGTAGAAGAAAGGTCAAGATATCAAAGCTCAACGTGAATTGAAAGCCAAAGCACAGTAATGAGTCTTAATCAAGGACTTGAATGTTTCAATGGTCCGAGCTTTCCTTACATGGATAAGATGATTATCCAGAGGTTTGGAGCAGACACTGCAAACGCTCGTCACCTTCGTTTCTGAACCACATCGAGGAGCATCTGAACGAAGACCTCAGTGCTTTGACAGGTGTGTGGACGTGTAAAAGCTCTGAGAAATAAGGCGGCGACAACCCATTTAAGATTCTAAAAACTATTTTAAATTCAATCCTGAAGCAAACAGGAAGCCAGTGAAGCGTGAACAAACCCGGTGTGATGTGGTCGCGCTTCATGGTCCCGGTCAGAAGTCGAGCTGCTGCGTTCTGGACTAACCCTAGCCGATGAAGAGATGACTGCTCCAATCCAACATATGAAGAGCTACAGTGGTCTAAACACGACTAATAAATGCATGTATGACTCTTTCAAAGTCTTTGCGTAGCAGGTATTGCTTGACCTTAGCCAAAAGTCTCCGCTGGAAGAAGCTGGTGAACAACTGAACTAATCTGTCAAATGTAAAAGCACTGGCAAGAGTCTTGGTGAAAGGTCGAATATGGGAACCTAAAGCGCCAAGAGCATCTACACAGGCACTAACATGTTCCGCACGACCAAACACAACAATTTCACAAGATTGCGATCTTGACTCAAACACACAGTATAATAATGTCTTGTCTTACAATCGTTCAGATGATCACAGAAGTACTGCGATAAAAGTTTATAGTGTGTATAAACACTGATGTTTAGGGCAGTGATCAGAATAAAGTAAACCACCTTATGAGAGAAACTTGACGCGTCAAGTAATTGCATCAATTTCATTGTTACACCAGTAGGTGGCGACATGTGACTTAAATGTGTTGGTCCAGTCTGTGACGGTGTGTGTTCAGTCGTGTTGCTAATAACCGGTCTGTGACGGTGTGTGTTCAGTCATGTTGCTAATAACCGGTCTGTGACGGTGTGTGTTCAGTCATGTTGCTAATAACCAGTCTGTGACGGTGTGTGTTCAGTCATGTTGCTAATAACCGGTCTGTGACGGTGTGTGTTCAGTCGCGTTGCTAATAACCAGTCTGTGACGGTGTGTGTTCAGTCGTGTTGCTAATAACCGGTCTGTGACGGTGTGTGTTCAGTCATGTTGCTAATAACCGGTCTGTGACGGTGTGTGTTCAGTCGTGTTGCTAATAACCAGTCTGTGACGGTGTGTGTTCAGTCGTGTTGAGCATGTGCTGACGGAGATGTGACTGACGGATCGTAAACGGCTTCCAGTCTCGCGGAACGCTAAAGCTCGACTCGCTCACAACGCCACGATCTGGCCGCCAGAACCTCTGAGCTGTCAGAGCAAAGAGAGAAATAACTTAATGTGCTTATCAAGAGATTCAGGGTCATTAAACGGTCAAGGAATGACTGACATATACAGCTTTAAAAGCTGCTTTGCCTCATGTCCTGTAAAGACGATTCAGAATTAAGCAAGGAAATGCAAGAAGTGGAAGTGGAGGAGGGGGGGGGGGGGGGGTAGAGAGAGAAAAGTGTGTTAAAAAATCAGCCCATAGTTTTGTTCATAGCTCAGCACCCTCCAAACTTCTTCATTTTGAAACGCATGTCAGGAATGAAGACAGCAGTCGCTGACGTGAGGGTCATGTGACCCCCGGAGAGCTGTCTTACATAACACACACATATGAGGAGCGAGCCGAGTCAACATGATTAGAAGCCATCACAGACACGACAGACAGCGCAGATTAATGCGCATTCGAAGTGACAGAACTCTTCTACGGGACAAATCAAACGTGTGTGGGGGAAATGCATTCAGATATTGAACAAATCCAATTTTACATCTTCTAATGACATTTTGACAGGTGGCTGCACTGTTTTGGGTGGTTGTTAGGCGTTTGATAACACACACACGCACAGACACACGCGCAGACACACACATGCACAGACCCACACACACAGACACACACACGCACAGGCACACACACGCAGACACACACTAACCCGACCCCTAAACCTACCCATCACACACACACACACACACACACAACCCCTAAACCTACCCATCACACGCAACTTTGCATTTATACATTTTTTAAAAACTCAAATTGCTTTATACCAGTTTCACAAATGAGGACGTCCCTACACTGTAAAAAATTATTGTTGGTTTAAAAAGTAAGTTACCTGGTTGCCTTAAAAATGTGAGTTCATTGAAATTAAACAATTGAGTTAATGCAATGAAGGAGATTGGTTTAATCAATAGAAACTCAAAATATTATGTTATCTGAACTACATTAATTATGTAAGTTGATTTGACAAAAGATAAAAAGTTGTGTTTACAAATAATGAAATTACTTTACAGTGGTTTTGGAAATTGTCAGGTTTTGGTCACTTCTGGGTACAAATTTATTCCCAAAATATAGTCAGTTCAGGTAGGTGTGCACGCACGCACGCACACACACGCGCACACACACACACACACACACTTCATGCTGTTTGCTGTGTTGTTTTAAACGTCACGGATTGTCTCCATGTAAACCGGAGCTCTTTCCCGCGCGCGAGGACAGTTTTAGTGGAGCTTTCATACACACTTCCATAACTGAAGCCGTATCGCTGGGTTCCTCATGTCCTCTGGCCAGGTCGAGCTCATGTTTTATTCAGACCAGATCTGCTATTGTGCACAAGCGGAGGCTCTCGGCCTGTGTTTCTGTCCGCGCGGGTCCGGGTTTCCCCTTTACATGTCAAGTGTGTTTAATTAGGGCCCGAGCACCGATGGTGTGAGGACCCTCTTGGAATTGCTCTGTTTATTATTATTATTATTATTATTATTATTATTATTCTTCTCCGCATTTAATCGCATTTTTGAGGGCCTAAACATGCACGAAAACTCACGAAAATTTGCACACGCGTCAGAACCGGCGAAAATTGACATCTGATATGCGTTTCAGAATTGGGCGGGGCAAAATGGCTCGATAGCGCCACCTATAAATGTTCAACGGAGTGCGCCTCCTGCTACGTTTCACGTACGTGTACGAAATTCGGTACATACATGTAATGACCCAATACCTACAAAAAAGTCTCTTGGAGCATAGCCTTAAACACAACAGGAAGTCAGCCATTTTGAACTTCCTCTCTGATTTTTGTGCAGTTTTTGCCATTTTCAGGCCTCGTACTTTAACGAACTCCTCCTACAGTTTTAATCTGATCATCTTCAAATTTGGTGAGTGTAATCTTAAGGCTTTTGCGACGTTAAATTGCGAAGATCTTGAGTTTTCGTCGAAGGGCGTGTCCTCGGCGGCCTGACAAATTTTGATGTTTCGCCATGAAACAGGAAGTTGCTGTAACTCAGGCATTGAATGTCCAATCTGCCCCAAACTTCACACGTTTGATAAGCGTTCTGTCCTGAACACATGACCATGCTCAAATTCAGTTACAGTCATAGCGCCACCTGCTGGCAACAGGAAGTGACATGTTTAACACTGTTTTGGACTCCTAATAATTTATAAAAGATTGCCAGCAAGTGCTAAACTTGTTAACAACATACTAGAAACATGCTAAAACATGCTAGCAAACATTAGCTAAGTGCTAAAGCATGCTATTACTGCAATTAAACAGGAAGTTGCTGTAACTCAGGCATTGAATGCCCAATCTGCCCCAAACTTCACACGTTTGATAAGAGTTCTGCCCTGAACACATTTACATGAGAATATTCAGTTACAGTCATAGCGCCACCTGCTGGCAACAGGAAGTGACATGTTTAACACTGTTTTGGACTCCTAATAACATATACAAAATTGCCAGCAAGTGCTAAACATGTTAACAACATACTAGAAACATGCTAAAACATGCTAGCAAACATTAGCTAAGTGCTAAAGCATGCTATTATTGCAATTAAATAGGAATTTGCTGTAACTCAGGCATTGAATGCCCAATCTGCCCCAAACTTCACACGTTTGATAAGAGTTCTGGTCTGAACACATTTACATGAGAATATTTAGTTATAGTAATAGCGCCACCTATTGGCAACTGGAAGTGACATGTTTAACACTGCAATGCATTACTAGCAACATATTAAATATGCCATTGAGTTATATACATGTTAGAAACATGTTAAAACATGCTAGCAATTCTTAGCTAAGTGCTAAAGCACGCTAATGCAATGAAACGGGAAGTTGTTGTTACTCAAGAAGGCAATGTCCAATCTGCCCCAAACTTCACACGTTTGATAAGAGTCCTGCCCTGAACACATCTACATGACACTTTTCAGTTATAGAATAGCGCCACCTACTGGCAACAGGAAGTGACATGTTTAACACTGCAATGCATTACTAGCAACATATTAAATATGCCATTGAGTTATATACATGTTAGAAACATGTTAAAACATGCTAGCAATTCTTAGCTAAGTGCTAAAGCACGCTAATGCAATGAAAGAGGAAGTTGTTGTTACTAAAGAAGGCAATGTCCAATCTGCCCCAAACTTCACACGTTTGATAAGAGTCCTGCCCTGAACACATCTACATGACACTTTTCAGTTATAGTAATAGCGCCACCTACTGGCAACAGGAAGTGACATGGTTAACACTGTGATGCTGTACTAGCAACATATTAAATATGCCATTGAGTTATATACATGTTAGAAACATGTTAAAACATGCTAGCAATTCTTAGCTAAGTGCTAATGCATGCTAATGCAATGAAAGAGGAAGTTGTTGTTACTAAAGAAGGCAATGTCCAATCTGCCCCAAACTTCACACGTTTGATAAGAGTCCTGTCCTGAACACATCTACATGACACTTTTCAGTTATAGTAATAGCGCCACCTACTGGCAACAGGAAGTGACATGTTTAACACTGCGATGCATTACTAGCAACATATTAAATATGCCATTGAGTTATATACATGTTAGAAACATGTTAAAACATGCTAGCAATTCTTAGCTAAGTGCTAAAGCACGCTAATGCAATGAAACGGGAAGTTGTTGTTACTGAAGAAGGCAATGTCAAATCTGCCCCAAACTTCACACGTTTGATAAGAGTCCTGCCCTGAACACATCTACATGACAATTTTAAGTTAAAGTAATAGCGCCACCTACTGTCGACAGGAAGTGACACGTTTTACACTGTGATGCATTACTAGCGACATATTTAATATGCCATTGAATTCTAAACATGCTAAAACATGCTAGCAACACTTATCTGAGTTATAACGCATGCTATTATCCCCATAATAAAAGGACATTTTTTGTAACTGACTTTGACATACTCCTCCTATTTTTACCTACTTAAATGCACATTGCCCACCGTGCTCTGTCTTACTAAAGCCACCGGGTGGCGGTGGCACGGGTGCGAGGGCCCTTTCATCGCTGCTTGCAGCTTTAATTCAGTTTGAGTTTCATCAGAACGGTGTGTGTGTGTCGTCTGGGAATCTGAGAAGCTGTAACCGAGGTTATGGGGGAACGAGCCAAATATGATTCAAGGGTAATGATAAAGATAAACGATAAGACATGTACTAAAATATCAATGTTCAAAACAACGGTTTTCAACACTGATAATAATCATAAATGTGTCTTAGAATAAATTACACTTTACTATATATTCACCGAAAACTGATGGTCTACATTATAATAATATCTCACTGTTTTACTGTATTTCTGATCAAATAAATGCAGCTTTGGTGAGCAGAAGAGACTTTTTACAAACATTAAAAATCACAAGGACTTTAAAAGTTTATAATGCTGAAAATAAGAACAGGAACCTTTACATAATCATCTGACAAACATGAATATCATTATTATTATTAATGAAAAATGATAGAATAGATTCGTTTCTAAATGCCATTTAAATTATTTGATACAGTATGTCCTGATTTTTCAGGTTTTTTGAAGGATCTTCTTGGTGCATTACTAGAAACAATGTATTAAAGGAGGCCAGTGTAAGAGAACAGCTCTCTCTCTCCCTCTCTCTCTCTCTCTCTGTCCTTGTTAATAAGCAACGGAGTCAAAAAACTGGAAGAGTGGTTACGTAAGTGGAAGAGAGAGAGGGAGAGACTTTTTTTCCCCTCTCTCTCAATTTAGGAATCCAGTTTAGATCTTATTAGTGTGTGATTTTCGGCACATTAGCACATCAGCTCCCTGACAGGAGGAGGAACGTTCACTCCCACCCGTCGCTTTCATTCATCCTCAAACACACACACTTCCCTGCCCTCGGATGTCTGCACCTCCTCGATGACACACACTACACTCTCAGAACAAAAAGCCGTCGCCCATTCCAAAATGTGTCCCTTTGTACCTGAAGAGTGTGTATTAGTCTCTCAGAGGATATATTGGTACATATTAGAAGCTCGTAGATACCGTCCCAGTGACGTCCCGGCTTTTGAGACTGTTAGAGTCGAGTCACAGAGGAGTCAGTAGGATGTGGACTGAAGTTTCTCACACACACTCATCCACAGTGGGCTTATGTTGAGAACGCTTGATGTCATCAAACTGATGATGAATTTGATGACATCGAGCTGACACTTGATTCAAAGTCTAAAATGAGTTATGTTAGACACTGATACACACACACACACACACACACACACACACAAGAGCAGAAAACAAACATGTCAACTCTATTTACATCAGTGGATATGGACTAATAGAACGCATTAAATAATATAAAAATATCAGAATCTTTGTTTGGGCGGCATGTCCCCGCAGTTTGAAGAGAAAATAATATAAATATCATATCAAGAAATATAATCACAAAAATATTAAGAAATATAAATCACATAACAGTCTTGTTTGGAGAAAGTTAGTGCTCAAAAGTTTGGGATGTGTGCAAATATTTAATGCTTTTTAATTCCGTCTCTTTTGCTCACCAAGCCTACATTTATTTGAAAAAGTATTTTTAACTTCTTAAAAAAGAATTAATACTTTTATTCAATAAATTCATCAAAGATCTTACATTAATTTTGAACTTCTGATTCTGTAAAGATTCCTGAGTAATTTCAGCTTAACGTCACAGGAATGAATTGCATTTTAAAAACATTTAATCAAATGAAATAAAACTTGTGATAGAAATGAAAATTGTGTGAAATAGAAATTAATTGAAAAAAAGAACGTTGAACAAACTCTTTCAAATCACATCCATCCACCCCCTCATCATATCATATCATATCATATCATACCATATCATATCATATCATATCACATCACATCCATCAGTCCCGAGACTCTTCCTCCAGCTCTCCCCCCTCCGTCTTTCCATTATTACTACAGACATTGATCTCCATCCTATTGATGAATGACGGCGAGTCAAAAGGTGTGTGTGAGAGAGAAAGATAGAGAGAGACAGAAAGGTCTGGGGTCGAGAGAGAACGGCCATCCATCAATACGGCACATCACGAGCCGCAGAAATCCATATTCCCGACAGCTGATCAATCAATAGGCAGAACAACGGGCGCTCGCGAAACAATGCGGCCGGCGAGTCGATAAGTTAGAATAACAGGTCTGAGCTGTAAAACTGAGGAGAGATGGAGGGATGAGGACAGAAACCTTGTGTTCACAGCAGGCCGATGACAGCGAGATACATCAGTCTGTGCTCCTCAACCTCAAGATGACCTCAAAGAAGACTTTAAAACCAGCTAAAGCTACGAAACAAAGAAAAAGAAGGAGTTAAAATCTAAAATATCTTGAAGTAACAGGATTTGCAGTGTCTTGGAAAACCTGGATATATGAGGAAGCTTCATTTTAAAAGTGTGATTTCTAAAACTGGAAAGGTCATGCAAATTAATAAAAAATGTAAAATGCCATAGATACTTTTATAAAGAATTGCTTTGCCAAACTAAAAAGTATATTATCAAGTAGAAATAGTGAGAAAAAAAATCTAAATCCAAATGACTGGAAAAGTCCCAGAGCCTCTCGATGTGTGTGTGGACACCGGTGCAGTCGGAGACTCGGAGAGCCGCTGGAATACACACTCCGATCTGAAGATAGCAGGACATTAAACACGACAAACACTTCATGTGCCTTAATGTAGTAAAGAGTGATATGAAAAGACCAAACTCAGTAAACACCTTATAGATGACAAACTATCTATACCCTAACCCAACCTAACCCTGAAACTATTCACAGATGAGCCGATGAAACGCGATATCTGCTGATAATACTGAGGAGCTGATATATGTATACGGTGATAGTCGTCGTGTTCCTGTAGAGATGTGGATCAGCTGATCGTCACTGATGCGAGCTTGACTAACGTGACCTGCAGAACTAACGCTTGATATAATGTGCACTGCATCATCAATAAACGGTGTATTGAATTTGGTCTTTTAATATCACCGTCTTGCTACATTAGCACAAACCTGGAGACAATGCCTGTAGGGCAGCGGAAGAAAGCTTTGTTTGGTTGTTTCTTTAAGAGTGTGAAGAAGTCACGTGGAAACTAGGATGTTTGGTTGTTTCTATAAGAATGTGAAGTCACGTGGAAACTAGGAGTTAAAGTCCGAGAAGATCGATGCCCATCTCTTTCTCCATCTTCTCCATCTCTTTCTCCATCTTCTCCATCTGAGTCAGGCTTTTAATTATCACCTGTACAACTGTCAGATCTCAGCGCTCGCCGTCTCACATGGTCTACATGCATTTATTCCATGATTGCTTATTTGCTTATCTGTGAAGTATATAATTTGAGCATATTATTAATTCACAAAATCCTCGTTTCAAGGGGGGGGGGGGTCCCACTAATTATGCAGATCAGGTGTAGATTTGGCTTGAATCAGACGGTTTATTGCCTCTCTCCACGGGCCTGTTGGTCCAGCTATATGCGAGTAGAGTAGCATGTCCGATGTCACAGTATGTATAAGTCCAGTGAGATATTGAAGTGCATATCTAAGAGTGAAGTGATGCTACTGACGCTAATAGGTCACATGATAACGACAACACGACGATTTGCATCCATACTACACACATTCATACTGTATAGAACATACACAAACGGCAAAGTAGGCTATTTCTTCAAAGTAAGAACCTGAGTACGTGATCTTGGCCGCAGGCTTTGTGCAACTCATCATGTTAGTGTTGATAAATCTCCATGATAATCATTTAACCAACCTTCCAATCAAAATGCTCGTTTGATTGTTTCGCCTCAACCAGGTCAAAGTTCATTGACTTCCCAGATGTGTTGTATTGACTCTCGCTTTTGGCAAAGAAAAGGTCATCACTGGAAGACCTCGCATCAATTCCAAGCTCGTCGAAGCGAGTGCGTCCAATCAGAACCACCCGAGGAAAGCAGAAGAGTCCAGAACACGGAGGTTCATCACTACACCTAATGAAAGAGCTTTTCACCAGTAATGTACCATAAACGGTTTTCCAACAAACGTATCTTCCAGTGGCGAGGAAATTATCTGCCAAACTTGTTTACCTCAAAAGGAAATGTTAATCAACGATGGCGTGGGAAATATGATCTAAGAAACCCGTTCAACACTCAACGCGGTTAAAAGATTGTGCTTCTGATGAGTAATTTGGCCACGGAGAGGGTCATCTCAACCTCCTTATTTAGTGTGGAGGAACGGAAAGATTGCTCACATTTAAATCTCAGGTTGGAGGGAAAGAGGAAGGCGAAACCATTTAGGAGGCTGAAATGAAAAATGTGACAGGCATCACATAAAGTGAAAAGGAAAAGGTCTTAACCCTGGTTCCTGTGGCACCCCAATATCCCGCAGCCCACACATCTTCTGGAGAAGCCGTGCACTAATGGACAGATCTCAGGGACTTTAATCACAGCTCAGGGAGACGGTCTCTCTCTCCACTTCTCCTCTGCCAATCATCCAGCGGTCTCCTTACGACTACGACTACAGCCTTATGAGCTGCATAAAGAGAAGCGAGTCAGCATTACATGTGATACTACAGACCGGGAGAGGGAATATCAGCGCTAACCCCAACTAAAGATTCCTCTAGTCGTTTGTTCAAGCCCTTAGTTGACTAATGTCGACATTTATATATTAAATTTGATTACTTAAATATGCGGGGGGCTAAATAAACGTGCCTATTCCGTGCTCAAGTGCTCAAAAATAGCAAAGAGACATTTTAATTATATTTAATAAACTAGTGTTTTTCTGCCGCCAACTTAAGATTTTTCTAGTCGACAAGTAGTCATTCATTTATGCCATTAGTCGACTACTCTCGACATTTATATTAATTGAATTACTTAAATATGCGGGGGGATAATTATATATGCCCATTCCACGCTCATAAAGCCTGCCGCAAAGCACTGGCAAAAGTAAAGATTATGAATGTGTTGGAAAAAATAGCAAGGAGACACTTGAATAATTTAATAAACTAGTGTTTTCTGAGTCAGTGTCGGCTGCAGAGATCTCGCAGTGAACACGCCAATAGAGAGAAACCCACGTTTTATACGGATTACATAAGCAGATTGTTTTTTCAGTTCGTTTAAAAGTACATTTCAAGCTTTCTATAGGTACGTTTCTCATGTCTGAGGAAAATCTCTGAGTTTGGGTTCATTAATGTCACGGACACTGAGACGGAAGAAAGCTTGGTCTTTATTTTATAAAAGCTCGTTTTTGTTGTTATCATGAGTGAACACAAATAAAAGTAGTCCTTTACAGTTTGGAATAATGTATTACTCTTATCTGTATGACAATAAATGATGTAGTGAGTATATGAAGTAGAATTTTTTCTATTTTAGTTAGAAAAGATAAGACTTTCCCTCAAGAAAGTTCTGGAAATTGTGAGGTGCTTTCTCAGTTTGTTAAAGAGATTAATTTCTCACCTGGTCCCGATTAGGACAGACCGGCCTGGTTAGAAAGGAGTAAGACTTTTATTTTTTCATTTAAAAATCATAAAAGGCTCAAATAATTGATAACTTCGGACTGTGGTTTTGTTACTAAAACGAAAAATAAATATTTCCAATTCAAATTATTACGAAATACTGCAAGTATAGAAATAATGCTAAAATATTGAACCATCTAAATGTGAGCTTCATGTAGACAGTGTCTGCTATAGGAATGGTTTTAGATTTCAGGCCAACAGAATCATATTTTGTGTGTTAGTAATCAAGGAAAACATGTTAAATTTGTTAGTGTGAGTGGGTGTAAGAAATAAAATAATAAATTCTGCTGAACTGCGGTCCAAGATCCCATCGCTAATGAAATCTGTGTGAGAGAAAGAAAGATACAGACTGTGAGTTTATTAAAAAAAAAATAGTGGGGGGTCTCATCTACATTCACCCTGAATGGACAGATTGAAATGTAAGGTTCGTAGAGCTTCTATAATAAAAAGGAGGGAAACAGAAAAACACCAGGCAATTTCCAGAAGACCCCATAAATGCAAACACGCACCTAAACACACACTCTCACAGCCGTGATTGAATGCAAATTAAAATGCAAATGCCGCGCTGCTAGTCTCCGGCAGCCGGCCCGCAGACGAACGCTTCTGAACACGACAGCTCAGACAAGTTTGGAATGTCAAAAGGTGGCGTGGCACTAAGCAGAGTCTTCACACACTCTGTCAGACTCACAAACCAGCATGAAGAAATGGGACAGTCCATCTTTTTATACTCGCTTTAGTTACTATGATACTGAACATCTAGACGTGTTCTCTGGAACTAGTCTCTGGTTTCAATAGTTTGTTTCTGAATATGAAAATGTCGATACAATGTAATGAGTTTGCTTTGGCTCTTGTTTGAAATTATTTAGTTCCGTTGTTGTGCTCGTCTGTTGCGGTTGGTCGGTGTGGTATTAGCCCCGCCCCTTCTCCACTGTGATTGGATGTATAAAGTTGAACATTTCTCAGCTCTTTCCGTCTGAAAAAAAAACAGCAGCAAGTCCTCAGTGTGAAAGTCACCGTTTTTAAATACGTCACGCTCCCATTGAAAAAAATAAGCTGGTCTTAGGGAAATGTTAATTACTGCAGTGAATGATTCAATGACTCACTCATAAAGACTTCACTTATGTCATTACTGGAAGAATCAGTATTTTTGAATGAATCTCTTGAATTAATAATTCAATGGCAAATACATTTTTTGACAGCCACTTGTCGCCCCCTACTGGTGTAACAATGTAATTGATACAATCTTTATTTGAAGCGTCGTTACTTTCAAAAGGTGATTTACTCTATTTTGATCACTAGAGTAGATATCAGTGTTAATATCTGAATTATAAACTCTTATCCCAGTGCTTCCGTGAGCATGTGAATGATTGTAAGACAGATATAATGATACTGTGTGATGGAAAAGACTGGTTCGTGACATCTGATCTCTCTGGGTCAGAACACAGGTCTGAGTCGCTCTGATCGTCCTTGAAAAATGTTAAATAGAATCGTTATTTAGAAATAGAATTGTTATTTAGGGAGAAGATTGTATGGGTGTTTGACTGGAGATCAGCATCTTCTAACGATTAATCTTGCAGCTCTACGGCTTTAAACCGCTGCACTATTTAACAGTATCCTCAACTCAAGCTTGCACAGCCCACAGAACAGCTCTGAATTTTTCATCACATCTGCACTCTCTCCCCGGCTAGCAGAGCGAAGCCGCGTGTGCGATCAGAAGACTGTGTCGGTGAAGCTAAAGGCACATGCACACACTGTAAGCACATCACTGAGTGTAGTTACATAACGACATTACAACTTCTGAAGAACAAGTCGTGTCTCAGCAACACACGCCGCTAGTGTGTTGGTAAAAATCATTTCTATGCATTTGCTAAGATGTTCGCAGTGGTTTACAACACATTGCTGAGCGTCTGCTATTGGGGGATTGGGTGGTTAAGAGCGTGTTGCTAGTTACTTTCTAGGATGCAAAGTAAAAAAAGAAGTTGAGATTTTCAAGCTGCAAAATACGAGGCATTATTCACTCCATCTTCATCTTCATCTTCATCTTCAGTGTGTGATGTTGATCATGTAAAGCTCCAGTTCTTCTCTATATCAGTGTCAGTGTTTCTGAACTCCTGAAACGCCTCCAGTGTAGTCTCGAGTTTCTCCCGGGAACGAACACGTCACAATATTCCTCATTATAATAGTTAATGCGCAGAATAAAGGGGCGTGGCCTGGTTGAGTTAGTTATTAGTGTGTTACTGTGCGTTCACACCGGACGCGAATAGCGCGTCAAATTCGCGCCTGCCGCGTCTAGTTATACGCTTGATCACTTTGTGTCCCTTCGTGCGTCAAGAGCGAAATTGACGCGTGTAAAAACATAAATTTGAAGCAGAATTTACGAGCGTCAGAGGCAAGTTTCGAAACCCGTTGGCGGCCATCTTTTTACAAGATGTCTGATGTTGATAGATCATTTAAATAGTTGTAAACTAGCAGCACGGCAGCTTGCTAGCGAGTTAGGTCAATAACGTGACACAAAAGTTACATTTGTATATCTTACAACTTACCAGGTTATCTCCTCACTTATCTTCTTCCAAGCGAAGTCCTTTTTGTTCCTGTCTATATAAAAGTATGAACTCAAGTCATAATTCCGGGTGATCACTCACAGCTAAAATTAGTTTCTCCCCCATTTTGAATGAGTGACTTCGAGCAGGAGTTTGTTATGCTATGTCACTTTATGCCACGTGAAGCAAGCAGGCTCCTGATTGGTTAACGCGGCGCGAATTGGCGCAGAAGTTCAGGTTTTTCATCTCGGGCGGCAGACGCGACTTCGCGTCAAACGCGTGAATGCACAAAAAGCACTACATAAATCATTTGCGCTTAACGCGCCAGACGCTCAATTCGCGCCATTCGCGCGAACGAGGCGTCGTCGCCTCGTTTTTTTTATGATTTTATGATTAAAATAAAAATTTTATGATTAACATTTTTTATGCGCGTAACGTGTCTTTGCATTGACTTAACATTGAAATCACTCGCGCCTGACGCGCTATTCGCATCCGGACTGAACGCACCTTTAAACTGGCGGTTATGGGAAGGGGCGGGACATTTCCCAAACACACTCGAAGCACTCGACCAATCACAACACACTGCTCCAGCCGACCAATCAGAGCACAGTGTGCTTTTCAGAAGGAGGGGCTTCATAGAGACAGGAAGTAAACAGAGCGTTACTGACAGACTGGGAAGAGAGGAGCCGCAACACTGGAGAATATGAGGAGAATAATCAACATTCAAGCAGGAGAACCTGTTCTAGTCGAGCCTGAACTACAGCGAGACTGTAAAAGGGCTTAAAATGGTCTATTTAAGAAACAAATATCAACCATAAAAGTGATGCTTGCTTTAACAAATATCACTGATTATTCTCAGCACATCTTAGCTTTGGGATTCACTGCAGGGATTGTGAAGGAACGCAACCGTACGCTGTGCTGTCATCCTAATAATACACCTCTGCTACGCTTTCATGTGCAATGACATCAGATGGGCTTTGTTTCAGTCGTACTGGAGGATTGGGGAGATTCAGAAGTTCATGTTGAGCTTTGATTCTTCAGAATGAGAAAACAACTCAAATACTGAACTACAAACTGAGACGCTACATTCTGACGAGCGTGAAACACACTTACTCAAATAACCCTCTATTGCACCATTACAAATAATACAAATAACCAATAATTCCCAAAATCTTTCTACTAAAGAATTCAGTATTTTTATTTCAGTGACTGCCTTCAGAATGCCATTTGTTACATTGATTTGCACCTTTGCTACTTGAGGAGTTCCAACACAACATCAGTCTTTCTTTGACACAACACACTGTAATATATATATATATATAATATATATATATATATATATATATATATATATATATATTATATATGGAGTAATATACACTACAGAGAGAGAGATCTGTGCAAATGAATGGACAATGGCTGTACTGGAGTCATTCTCCATCTGACCACAGACACAAGGCCAACACAACATCAGTCTTTGACAACAAACTGGATGAGCAGCACGCTGGGTCAGAAACACACACACACACACACACACACACTGCCAGGTGAATCCTATTTCTTCTCATTTAGACTCTGTCTGCTAAATTGTCCTTGATCTGCCCTTCAAGGAGTGCTAAAGTAATCTACAATTACCTCAGAAATAAAGGGTGACACTGTCAAACACACACACGCAGCCATTAACTTGAGTGTGTGTGTGTGTGCGCGCGTGTGCGTGTGTGTGTGTGTGTGTGTGTGTGCGTGTGCGTGTGCGTGTGTGTGCGTGTGCGTGTGTGTGTGTGTGTGTGTGTGTGTGTGTAGACTCAAGAGTGGATAGAGAGGAACTGGCACTTCCGGTGAGCCTCCATCTGGAGACCAACTGACCATCTGACCACACATTACATCACCACACTCACACACACACACACACACTCACACACACACACACTCACACACACACTCGAACTAAACATTTCCATCTTTTACTCACTCTTGTTTTTCCAAACTCGTCTGACTGCTATGTTCTAAATAAAGTGAGTAAATGAGGACCAGGAACATTTGTCTTTGACATTCTGCTAAATCGAGCTTCATCGTTCAAGAAATGTGATTTACTGCAACTATTCTGATAACCGGTCACTAATGTGTTTTAATTAATCAGACAACAAGCCACGATCAGCATTACTGCACTCTACCATTCAAACGTTTGGGGTCAAGCTTTCGTTCTCTTTTCTATTCAGGAAAGATGATAATAGTAAGGACTTTTACACTGAACTTTCTATTCTTCAAAGAATCCTGAAAACACAATCTGAAGCTGCACAACTGTGTTCAACACTGATAATCATCATAAATGTGTCAATCATCAAATCATCATATTACACTGATTTCTGGAGGATCATGTGACACTGAAGACTGGAGTAACGATGTCCACGACAAACGTCACGTCACATGACCAGTCATAATCAGAAAAAGCAGCCTAACAACAAAGTAAATGCCTGGCATGTACATTACAATAAAAGTTTTATAATTACATTAATTGTCCGCCATTTTCATGATCAAATCAATCGATTAGTTGTTGCAGCTCTACATCCAAACCTCCACAGTAATAAAGAGTCAGATCCCTGAGAAACTGCTTCTTGAACAGATCGAGAAGCCTTCGAAACACTGAAAAGCAATCACACACACGTCTGCGCATCTTAACAAGAGTAAAAAGCCGATAAATCAAGCGGTTATCTCTACAGCGTGTCCATTCCCAGCGTGCCAGGATTTATATGTCTCCAGATGAAGCTCCAGTTGTGATGTTACAGAAGCGCTCCACCATAAAAACAGTCGGGTACATTTTCTCCTTCAAGCTGGACAATATATGCTCAAAGTCTCAAATCTGAGGTTAACAGTTTGTGCACAGCTCACACACACACACACACACACACACACACACACACACACACACACACACACACACACACACACACACACACACACACACACACACACACACACACACACACACACACACACACACACACACACACACACACACACACACACACACACACACACACACACACACACACACACACACACACACACACACACACACACACACACACACACACACACACACACACACACACACACACACACACACACACACACACACACACACACACACACACACACACACACACACACACACACACACACACACACACACACACACACACACCACATTTGGTTGTTTTGATTGCAATCAGAGCAAACACACACACACGCACACACACACACACACACACTTCACACACTGATTACGATTCAGCCACGGCTTATTTGTGGGATTTCAGGACACACACCGCGACATACAGACGTACATCTACACACTCAATCTCTGGAATACTCCTACATCAAGTCCTACATTACTTATATTATTTTTATGTTGGCCTTTTTGCCACTTTTTACTGTAAGATGGCAGGAAATGATGGAGAGAAAACCAGATCAGACTGTTTTCATCATTAATTGTGTTACTTTTCCTGTTTATTACTGTGAAACTGCTTTGATCATTTCTATTGAATATGGTGCTTTAAAAATAAAGGTGACCACGCGATAACAAAACATCAAAACATGAATTAGAGATGCATCATTAGAGATGGTATCGACGAGTTGACTATTCGTCCATTAAACGACTATTTGATATGTAGTGTTGTTACTAATATTTTTTTTAAAAATTGAAATAAAAGTTGAAATAATAAAATATGGATTTCAGATGAAAAATTTTACATTAAAAAAATAAACAGTTAAAGTATTAAAATGAGTATAACTAACTGGAATAAAACCTAAAAAATAATTAAAGCTAAAAAAAAAAGACATTCAGCACATAAAATAAAAACTGATTATTAAAAAAGAAATACATTTATATGAATAATACTAAAACACTTATGAGTTTAGTGATGCTTTCATTTTAATTAAGATGTATCAAATTAAAAATAACTTAAATTCTGAACTCCCGAAATTCACGTCCAAAAAAAATAAAAAAAATAAAAAAAAACAACCTCATGGTTTGTCTTTGATAACGCTTACACACTGTTGAAACTTTAGTCCGTCATAAAAAAATAAAATTTAAATTTAAAAAAAAATCGGATCAGGTTCAATTTTCTGCGTTTTCCGCATCCGTAGCAAACATTTTGAATGCCGTTTTGACAATTCAGAGCCACCGAATCACAAATACGAAAAAACGCATAAGAAAATGACGGACTCAGTGTGCAAGGATAATTCAACAACCCTACAAGAACAAGAATTGGGTTTTGAAACAGTGTTTTTTGAATCTCTACGCCACGTCTCCAACCATCAACTAACCCATCAGCCCGACTCCTCTAACTCCAACTCCTTCAGCTCGACACAGCCTTGCTTTCCCAGCACCGGGAGCGAGAGCAATCCCAGAACTCCGGCTTCCTAAACCCACGGCTCTGGGGAGGCTCAGTAAAGCCTTCATGCCACAGCATACAATTTATGAATTTATTCATCAGCGGGAAACCACGCATTAAAAGGTCGGGTGATTTTCCAGGTCAGTGGTCAAAGCCTCCACCGGTGAGGAGAGCAGAGAACATGTTCCCGTCTCGGGCTGATAAAGAGAGAGAGGGACACGGCTCATATCCGGCATCGGTGCGGCGCAGCGCCTAATGAGTTTCAAAGGTCAAACGCCTCTTCAGAAGATTAATGGGGTTTTGCACATCACCTTCACGGGGATCTGAGGGACCGAAGGGGCCAAACGGCGCTGGCGCCGAGGCCGAGTCACGCTGCGAGACATATCAAAACTGAGTACAAATCATTCAATGATACTTACAATCCACTTTACATATCAGCTGCAAATACAAAACCCTCGAAGTCGAGCGCCAGGGCCGAGAGGATGCTGAATTAAACATTAAAGTTTAACATCCCGTGGTGAAAATCCAGCTTGTTTATGTGTGTATGTGGAGTTATTAATCTGCTTTAACACACACATGTGTAAGATCATAAGTGGACAGCATTGCTGAGTATTTTCTGCTTAAAACTGCAGTGAACCAAAGACAGTCTCAAAAACACGGTTTGAGATCGCTGGTGTTTCTGACGTCACACACTACCTTGACCAATCAGATCAACGTGTGATCGTCCAGCAGTGGATCTCTGAGTGAGTGAGTGAGTGAGTGGAGGCGGGGCTCATTTGCATATTCATAGAACTGTGTAACCAATCAGATCAACGTGTGATCGTCCACCAGTGGATCTCTGAGTGAGTGAGTGAGTGGAGGCGGGGCTCATTTGCATATAGAACCGCGTATACTAAATGAGGCAAGGGTGTCGAGTTACAAGGTGTGAGTTTTCAATGAAAAAACTTGATTTTGGTGATC
The DNA here is from genome assembly GCF_949152265.1 of Phoxinus phoxinus. NCBI lineage: Eukaryota > Metazoa > Chordata > Actinopteri > Cypriniformes > Leuciscidae > Phoxinus > Phoxinus phoxinus. The sequence goes on from NC_136894.1 coordinate 677,908, forward strand.
AAAGATGAGTTTTAAGAGATAAAGTGATTGACTACAGGAGGACTTTAAGGTGCTATGTAACTTTTTCACTCAACTAAAGCATGAAATACCATAATTTGTTTGCAGATATGTAGGAAACATGCTGAGTTCATACTCGTTTCTCTGAAAAAACACTTCTATAGCCAGATATTTTACTTTCAAATGTGTGTTACGTGTTAGAATGTTTGTTTTTGTTTTGGTCTGTGTGACTCCGCCCACTGCCAGATGTGACATCACAAACTACCTTGTAACCAATCAGATCAACGTGTGATCGTCAACCAGTGGATCTCTGAGTGAGTGAGTGGAGGCGGGGCTCATTTGCATATTCATAGAGCCGCGCATACTAAATGAGGAAAGGGTGTCGAGTTACAGTCAAGATATTTTAAGGCATACAGACTTTTATTTCACAGGAAAAAAAATTAAATATGTAATTTTGGTGATCAAAGATGAGTTAAGGGATAAAATGATTGGCTACAGGGAGACTTTAAGTAGATGTGTGTGTCTTTTGTTATGAGCTTTGGGACCGAATCCACCACTGATGTGTCGACAGAAAGACTCTCTTGACATCAGAAATGCATTACCTCCAACAGAACAACCGCATACGCAACAGTGAGACACTGATGTACTGGGACAAACTTGAAATTATCAAGGTTGTGGTAATCGGGGGTTACCTATTTTGAATATTCATGAGGTTAAAGCATTGATTGGACAACTCACGCTAAAGTTTGTGGGAATATCCAAATATCACCTCTCTCTGGTTGTCTTAAATCTCCCAAATCACTTATTAATTACAAATCACAATTATCCCTTCATCACTCCAGTTAACTGGTTTTCTGAATTTCTTTAGATGCTCAAAACTAAACACACAGCATGAGATCGGTTTTGCAAGTGTACACAGCTCATGAATATTCAATGAGGCACATTATGATTGGTTGTCTATTGCTAAACAACTCATTGTAGTAAAAAAATATAGTTTCATACTGTATTACTTTGGTACTGCAATTCAGAGGTTAATGTAAATCATTGTAAATTTAAATCATTAACCAGAGGCTAAACCTGGCCTTAACTTTAACACGGGTGAACACTTCAGCAGTGCACCAACATCATTTCATAATTCATTATTATTTGAACAACTGAAGCGATCATATGGTTAGACGAAATACATATTTCTCCAAAAAACATAACTATAAACTCATTTACAAACATTAGAAAACTGAATTTTTTATTAGTGTTAATTTTGTGTTTTAGATTTTTAGTTATATTTTTATGTGGGATTGTTATGCATTCTGTGGTTTCTTAATATAAATGAAACCAAAAAAAAAAAAAAAAAGACCCGTTCCATTTTCATAATATTTGCTGTCAAAAAGTTATTCAATCAATACTTCGAATGCCACACTAAACGAGTTTAACAGAAAAACATAAGCAAGCTCTTGATGTCAGCGATGGGCTTTCGTTAGATCAGATCTGGCGGGACAAACGATGTCTCTAAATCAATAAAAACATCCCTAGTTAACTCCAGGAGAAATGTGTTGACCATGCGAAGTGTGTTCTGCTTTAAAATCTCTACATTAGAAAATAAAGCAGCTCACACACAGTTGCACAGCCAGAGGAAGGCCACATTAATTCCCAACTGCTCGTTTGTCGTCTTCATTAAACCTGTAAAAGAGCCGTAGGTCTGGAGTCTTACGTAAGCCACATCTGCATGTGTGAGCAAACCTTTCCTCTTCATCATCCTAATGTCCACATTACAATCCAGCTTCTCAACCGTGTTAGGAAAACATGAGAACAAACCGTCCATGTTCACAAAGCTAATGCTCGTCTAGTGCTTTAAAGAGCCGTTCATTTACACAACAATGGCGTTTGGGTTCCTGAAAACATTTTGAAACTGGTTTGAAGAGTACGTTTACACGACAACGATATGCTTGAAACGGAGAAGTAATTTCTTTTAGTTTTCCGCGTACAGACGACACCGTTGTTAAAATGATCCCCATTCACACGGATCCGCGAAAACAACTAAAAACGCTGCATTCTGCTGCCAGGCCACTAGATGGCGATGAAACACTAGATGAACACGTGATACGCATGTGCATAACGTCATTGTCTTCAGAGATTCACTTTTTTGTGGTTTACACGGAGATCGTTTTCAAAAACGTGCAATTTGAAACCCATTTTCAAAAGTTTATGTTTTCAGGCGTCCAAAACGCCGTTGTCATGTAAACGAACGGCCAAAACGAATAAAAAGTATTACGTTTTTAGTTGAAAATGGTGTCGTGTAAACAACAAAAGCGCGAATCTCTGAAGACGATGATGTCATGCACATGCGTATTACGTATTCAGTCTATAGTGTTTCATCACCATCTACTGGCCTGGCAGCAGAATACAGCGCTTTAATAGTTTTCGTAAATCCGTTTGAATGGAGATCATTTTAACAATGGTGTCATCTGTACGTGGAAAACAAAGGAAACACTTTTTTTTCCTCCATTGTTGCGGCTCCTCTCTTCCCAGTCTGTCAGTAACGCTCTGTTTACTTCCTGTCTCTATGAAGCCCCTCCTTCTGAAAAGCACACTGTGCTCTGATTGGTCGGCTGGAGCAGTGTGTTGTGATTGGTGGAGCGCTTCGAGTGTGTTTGGGAAATGTCCCGCCCCTTACCATAACCGCCAGTTTAACACACTACTGACTAACTCAACCAGGCTCCGCCCCTTTATTCTGCGCATTAATTATTATAATGAGGAATATTGTGGCGTGTTCGTTCCCGGGAGAAACTCGAGACTACACTGGAGGCGTTTCAGGAGTTCAGAAACACTGACGCTGATATAGAGATCTGGTTGTTAACACAACACTGACAGCATGTTTTATTCTTCGCCTTGTGAAGCTGCATCGCATTCCAGAAACATTGATATTCTCCTGGTAATAAAACATCCATCGCTTTCATAAAACGGCCTCAGAAACGCCTCCGTCTCCAGGGATATTCCTGCAGATCCAGCAGAAACCTGTCCTCGCCGGGATAAAGATGAACCCCAGAACAACAGCGCACCGAGCCGCACCGACACTCATACGGGAATTAGGAATGAAACATATCAAGCATAATTACCAGAGTTTGGATATTTATATCACCTCTCAAAAGAGGAAAATCCAAAAAAAATTGTACAAAACGCCAGTTTTAGGCACTTGTGATCCATATACAGCTGTACTTCAATCACTAACACTAGCAGGACGTTCTAAAACACAAAGTGAAAATGTCCTAAACATTATTGATGATGCATATATACATATGCAGATGAGCCAAGAATATGAACAGTGTTAAATACACGTTTCCTTTGTAAAGCTTTTCTATTGACGTTTATATTCTTTGGTTTATCTGCTCGCCTGTATATAGTTCACATCATTAATAATGTGTATTTAATATCACTGTGTGTCTTACTACATACGTTCTTCATACACCCGAGATGATTTGACAGATCTTCATCATAACTGATCTCTGGCTAATTTAGATCTTCAAACACATTTGCAGATTTGATCTGGCTTAAGATGTCTGATATTACTTCATGTTCTTGTGTTGATGTATAGACACTTGAAACCATATCTGTTATACTACTTGATATTGCAAGCTGTTACTTATCATATTTTCATGTATTACCGTAATCATAAACACGCTGGTTTGTAGAGCAAAATAATTTTTTTAGCACTTTGTTCTTCATGTTGTTCACTTATAATCGCAAGTCTCGCACATTCACAGAAAACTGACTTGCGCATTGAAAACACTTTATTTTGACCAAATTTAATATACTCTTCAATAAGAATGTGAACCCAGAATGCATTGCGACAAGCTCAGTGAAAAAACCCCACAGTATGAGCAAAACAACTTATCAAGCTTATAATATTTTAAGACTATTGTTTTTTATGCCAATCATCAACATATTGCAACATTCGTCTCTCGTCGGCTGCGCTGGAATCTCCCATGATGCTCGAGTCGTTCTCCACATCCATCACTTGTGAGGTCATGTTCCGTTCGAACGCAAACACTGGGAAACGCCTCGCGGTCTCTCCTCCTCCACACACCGCCTGGCGTCAGGGTTTCTGCTCTCGGACACAGCCGTCTCCTGTCTCCATCCCTCAGCGTCTCACTGTTCCTGCTCACGGTGAGTCCACACTTCACTGCGGCCCACTAAATGTCCCCGCTACGCCTGCCAACCTCACAAATCTCTCCAGCCGTCCCTGCTCCGCCGGCGCGGACATCTGACGCTCAAACCCGTCGCCATCAGCGGACACTAGCGGTGTACCGAGACGCTCGCGATACTGGACTCACGAGACCATATCACTGCCATTCTCCAACACATATGGTGAAAGATTAACACAATGTACTGCTGCTTAAAATGCTAAATTTGGTATAACGTGTGTGTAAATGAATAGACTTGGACTTGAAATCTAAAGCACAGACAATAGAGACACCAGAACAAACATATTCATGATTCTGAAGCTGAAAATACTGAATTATATACAGACGAATGTGCTTGATCTCAGTCACTGACTGAGCATTTGGCATTATCAGGACACACACATATTCCCCCATTGCATTATTATATATATATATATATATATATATATATATGACACTAAAACTCTGAAAACATGATTTTTTCCTCACACAGTAATTGTTATTTTGGGTGAACTATACATAGTTGCATTTGTGTATTGTGATATATTGTGACAATATATTTTTACACCCCTAGCGGAGACTATAATAAACATGATTTTATTAAGTGCAGATCACTCTAAAAAATGCTGGGTTGTTTTAACCCAATTTTGGGTCAAATATGGACAAACCCAGCCGTTGGGTTACATTTTTAGAATG
>NC_136894.1:692778-717778 GCF_949152265.1 Phoxinus phoxinus
CCGCCCCTTTCAGAGGCTCCGCCCACTGCTGGAGTTCTCCGCCCCTTTCAGAGGCTCCGCCCACTGCTGGAGTTCTCCGCCCCTTTCAGAGGCTCCGCCCACTGCTGGAGTTCTCCGCCCCTTTCAGAGGCACCGCCCACTGCTGGAGTTCTCCGCCCCTTTCAGAGGCACCGCCCACTGCTGGAGTTCTCCACCCCTTTCAGAGGCACCGCCCACTGCTGGAGTTCTCCGCCCCTTTCAGAGGCACCGCCCACTGCTGGTACCATGCATAAATTATGTATAGTTTGTGTAAAAGTGAAGGCAAGAAAACTTTAAGTTTGTATGTGGGTGAATGCTTATGTAACTTTCCCGCATAATAATAATAATAATAATTAGGCCTTCACCTGTCACTCAATCCTCATCATGTGACGTTCCAGTTTTCCACACTCTCCTGAACCCTCGTCTGTTTCCCGTACCGCGCTGAAGCCGCCGGCCTGATATTGTGTTATTTTGTCTCCTGTAAAGAAGAAATCGATTGTGAGATATTGCGGTATACAGAATTATTCCGGGTGCAGTGTGGCAGTTTGCAGATAAGAGCCTCGGCTAAGTAATCATAAATATTAGCATGATCCGGCGGCCACATTTGGAGATGCTCAAGCTAGAATTCACATCTCTGTTCTAAAGGAAGTCCGATGCGGATAAAACCCAGATATATCCGTTACCAAAGCAGCCGTCCAAGCAGTGCTCTCGTCAATATCACCTCAGACAGGCTTTTCTCTCATAGTGACGGTGGATTACGGCGTGTGTGTGTGTGTGTGTGTGTGTGTGTGTGTGTGTGTGTGTGTGTGTGTGTGTGTTGCCATGTTCATGTTTGGATGCCAGGGAAAGCTGTATCTGAACACACAGCGTCCGTGACAGGACATCAGTGGAATACACTGCTGTGTGTAATTTACCTGCTAAACAGGAGATGCATTTCTTATGTTAACTCCTTCACTGCAAACTTCCTCAGTAGTTTTGTCTTGCTTTTCTTTAAAATATCCAAACATTCTTATATCAGATACTGGAGAAGATATTCAGAACGCTCGCGGGTGAAAACGTAAAAATATTTTAGCGGATGTTCCTTTCGTTTACACGGCGACGACGTTTTTGGGGCTAAAAAATGCAAAAAAAGTGAAACCCCCTCCAGAGTGGAGATCTTAACAACGCTCCACCGTCGCGTTCCCGTCTAAAGGGTAAAACGGTAAAAACGCAAAAGTCTGCTAGACAGTGAAGGCGTCGCGTACGCGTTTACGTCACAGGCATGCGCCAGTTTAGGACAATAACAAAACATTATCAAACTAAAATATAGCATTCATTTCATTGACAAAAATAAATAAAAAATCTAAGCGACACGTGAAGAGCAGCGAGGGTTAAAGCAGCGGCTTTACCGTATTAAACATGACAAACTGTGTCAGCGTCTCTTTTACTTTCAGTGCTCCACATCGCCACCTAGCCGTCTGGAGTGCACACTACATACAATCTCACACACTTTTGCGTCACCATATGCAGATTTCCCCCATAACGCTCGTCTAGACGCAGAATAAAAAGTGATAACGCAACGCCACTTTTGCGTTTTCTCTTCAGATCGTTTCCGTGTAAACAAAGCCTGAGTCTTAAAGAATGAAAATGAAGCGAGTTTGTGCTGAAAACAAGAACAAATATCGAGTCAGAAAAATAAACTTCATTCAAAGGGAAACTATAGATTATTTTTCTGTCTCTACTGACAGATATTTCTTCTTGTTTTAATTATTTTTATTTTAGAAAAGTAGATTTGCTTCTCAAGTAAATGTATCTGAATATTTGTACTGCAAAACAACTCAAATCCGGAGTAAAAAACATGTTTGCAGTGTTGTCAGTGCAAGCACAACATTTCTTTTAAAGGGCAACCAAATCAATGCTATAAATGTGATTCTGTAAGTCCTCCTAAATCCCGTCATTGACTAAAGAAGATGTTTTTCCAATTAAAATTTTAATAGATTTGATGTATCAATAGATAATGGAACTACACACACGGATTCAAACGTTAATTATAAGGTAATCCAGAATCAGGCTTGAGTAGATTGATTAGTGACACACATGTTCTGGAAACGACAGCAGAAACACGAGGATGAGCCGGAGCAGAAATCAATGGCACAGAAAACAAGGCAAAGACAGAAATGTGTTGATTTGTCGTCTGGAGACACACAGAGATTCATCAGCAGAAGATAAACGGTTCCTGTTCCTGCACGTGTGTTAATGGACACAAGTCATGTTTCAAATATCGTGTGTTTTGAACCTTTCCACCGGGAGAGAACACGACGTCTTCCACGAGTCCTGGATACGCAGCCTCGACTTGCACGAATCGATCCCGACACCGCTGGAAGAGTCCTGGATCCTATTGTCCCGAATCCTGCACGGTCTCTCTCCGCTCGGGAGCAAATCTGAAGCCCGTCACGGCCTTTGATCAGAGCGGACTGTGCTCGGGTCACTCAGATCACCCGGAGCATAAACCAGGGCAGGGAATAAACCACACACAGTCTGAGATAGAACATCTCGAGTCTCCAGAGGTTTATATTCCTCTCCTGAGACCGGGAGCTTGGAAATAAAACAAAGTGGGACACGAATGTTGAAACATTCAGGATTAAATCCCACTATTCCTGAATGTGGACCATGTTCTGATATTAGATTCCTCTGAACGCTTCAGGGAGTTCCTCACGTGTTCTTCTCAGTGTTTCTGTTTTCCAGCTAAACGTTCTTAAATCAAGATATATTTACTGGAGGAGAAGCAGAACGACTGACAGAAAACATGAAGTGAGTTTGTGATTAATAACTGTGGAGTCAGAAACATCAGTTTCCCTTTGAGTGAGGTGTATTTCTCTGACTCACTGACAGATACTTGTTCTTCTTTTAAACACAAACTCACTTCATTTTGATGCATTGTTCTTATGTATCTTCATTTAAGAATGTTTGGATATTTTTTAATAGAAACACTGAGGAAGGAACACTTCTTTTTGCAGTGTGTGCAATTTTAGTTTATTGCCAAGGCAACATTTCTAATTTTCATTTAGTTAAGTTTTTCGACTAATTTCGACTGATTTTATTTAATTTCGTATTTATTTCAATTACCATATATGTTTTGAATAGTTGTAGATTTAGTTAAAGATAATAACCCTGCAGAAGCAACAGAACAGACACACGAGAGTTTATTTCGACAGGTTTATTTATCAGTTCTTATTTTTATGATGAATTTTCATAGTCAGATTGAAAGTCTGGGCTCTAAACTCGAGTGACGGCAGCAGAACGATGATGAACATGCAGAACGATTCCAAGGATTCCTTCAATAAAAGAGATTGTTTTAATAAAGATCAACCCTTGGGACATAAAAGTGCCTGAAAAAGACACACACACACACACAGACACACACACACACACACACACACACACACATTGCCAGACATAGACACAGACACACACACACACACACACACACACACATAGACACAGACACATACAGACACACACACACACACACACACATAGACACAGACACATACAGACACACACACACACACACACACACACACATTGCCAGACATAGACACAGACACACACACACACACACACACACACATAGACACAGACACATACAGACACACACACACACACACACACATTGCCAGACATAGACACAGACACACACACACACACACACACACACACACACACACACACATAGACACAGACACATACAGACACACACAGGCCCACATAAACACATATACACACATACAGACACACATTGACATGCATAGACACATGCACAGACACACACACACACAGACACAACAACCTCATATAGACACACACAGACCCACATAAACACACACACATTTACACACACAGAACCATAGACAGATAGACACTGACACACATATCGAACATATACACACATAGACACACACAGACACAAAGACCTCATATAGACACACACAGAGCCACATAAACACACATATACACACATAGACACACACATAGACACACACAGATACACATATTGAACAAAAACACACAGGTACACATCTCCAACATATACACACAAAGACACACATATCGAACATATACACACAAAGACACACATATCAAACATATACACACAAAGACACATATCGAACATATACACACAGACACACAGATACACATCTCGAACATATACACACAAAGACACACATATCGAACATATACACACAAAGACACATATCGAACATATACACACATAGACACACAGACACACATATAGACACACACACAGATACACATATAGACACACACAGATACACATATAGACACACACAGATACACATATTGAACATAAACACACACAGACACACAGATACACATCTCGAACATATACACACAGACACACAGATACACATATCGAACATATACACACAAAGACACAAATATCGAACATATACACACAAAGACACACATATCGAACATATACACACAAAGACACACACAGATACACATATCGAACATATACACGCATAGATACAAAGATACACATATCAAACATATACACACATATACACACACAGACACAAAGACCTCATATAGACACACACAGAACAACATAAATACACATTTACACACACAGACACACATAGACAGACATAGACACAAAGACACACATATCGAACATATACACACTTAGACACACACATACACACACATAGACACAGATACACATATTGAACATAAACACACATAGACACACACATACACACACATAGGCACACAGATACACACATATCGAACATACACACACATATCGAACACACACACACACACACACACACACACACACACACACACACACACACACACACACGTCTGATATATTCTCCACAGTCGAATCACAACATCTCTCGTCTTTATCTGAATCAGGACTCGCCGCATCTCGAGTCTCTGCACACTAAACACATCAGATGGCCTTTCTCTGGCCGAATAACTTCTCTTCTGATCATCTCAGCGTCAATCTCCAGCTCGAGATTGCTCAAACGGCTGATGTGTGTGTTTCCCAGCATCTCTTTTACCAGCAATATCAGGATAATAGCTCTCAGAAGAACTCTCCAGAAGCCTCCGCCAGACACATTACCGGAGACCGTTCTCGGTGTGTGTGTGTGTGTGTGTGTGTGTGTGTGTGTGTGTGTGCGCTTACAGACATGAACACCGCAGAAGAGGTGTGTGTGTGTGTGTGTGTGTGTGTGTGTGTGCGCTTACAGACATGAACACCGCAGAAGAGGTGTGTGTGTGTGTGTGTGTGTGTGTGTGTGTGTGTGTGTGTGTGTGTGTGTGTGTGTGTATGTGCGCTTACAGACATGAACACCGCAGAAGAGGTGTGTGTGTGTGTGTGTGTGTGTGTGTGCGCTTACAGACATGAACACCGCAGAAGAGGTGTGTGTGTGTGTGTGTGTGTGTGTGTGTGTGTGTGTGTGTGTGTGTGTGTGTGTGCGCTTACAGACATCAACACCGCAGAAGAGGTGTGTGTGTGTGTGTGTGTGTGTGTGTGTGTGTGTGTGTGTGTGTGTGTGTGTGTGTGTGTGTGTGTTTGTGTGTGTGTTTACAGACATCAACACCGCAGAAGAGGTGTGTGTGTGTGTGTGTGTGTGTGTGTGTGTGTGTGTGTGTGTGTGTCTGTGTGTGTGTGTGTGTGTGTGTGTGTGTGTTTACAGACATCAACACCACAGAAGAGGTTTGGGCTTGTGCATGCAGGTCCATATGGACCAATACAGACCATATTCCATCTTTCCAGAATCCATATTCCGCATCTTCACTTGAGCTGTAGAAGTTTGGACTGAACTTCAGGCGACCTTTGAGCAAGAGAACGAACGCGAACGTCAATTAAACCTCGGACACGAGTGAACAAACGCACTCTTTATTCTAGTGTTTATCGAGTGCATGTGTCAACAGTTCTCCCGCCACTCCATATCCCGAGGAAACAGAAATATTTACATAATTAATTACATTCCCAGTAATTAAAGGAGCAAATAAACAGGCCGGTGTTGGAGACTGAGGACATCTTTTGAGGAGATTTGAGGCGCTGAAAGATTCATGCTCCGGAAAAGGCAGAAGAGATGAGAAATGTATGCAAATGAGGCTGAATATTCAAGGTTCGGGAAGATGTTGTGTCAGGGGATTTCCGGAGGAGCGAATGAAAACATCTCTCAAACTTTAGCTGAACTTTCTTACACACTTTACAATTTAAATGAGTGCAACTATATATTTATCTAAAAAATCTAAAAAAAAAACTAAAAAAACATTATTTTAGCCACAGATATAGAGACTATTATTGATCATTAAAAAATAACCAATATTCAAATTCAATATTATTTTGTCTATATTAATGCAAATACAACACTAAACTAAAATCAATCATTTTAAACGCTAGAACTGAATTTAGGCATTATTATTTACATCTAAAATGCACTGTCAAAAGATGATATGATCAGTTCAGTCATGGCAACTTAGGTTTTTACATTACTTTAACTCATTAAAAATAATTTAAGCAATTGTAAGTTTAATATAATTTAAGTTGAATTACTTGTACAACCAAGTTGATTATACTTAAGAAATTAAGAGTTTTTAAGTTGAATCTGAAAGATTTTTGTTTACTAATTTTAAGATTTGCTAAACATAAGTGTTATTAAATTATGGGTGTTTTTAAATATAATTTTAAGATGGCAGCAAAGATGTAAGAATATGGAAAATAATCATGCACAATATAACATAAACTCTCGCACCGATATATCTTGATATGCATCCCTATACATTTATTCATATATTAAAACAGCTTATTTGTTTTAGAATAAGGACTGGATATGAAATGGATATGGATATGAAATAATATTAAAACTAATGAGTGAAACTACAGTAGTGTCCAAAAGTGATGTCAGGTGGGGATATTTGTTTTTACTGACAAGTTATTGAAATTAAATTACTGAAATATTGAGGAAAATATCTTATATAGCCTATTTTAAATATTTAAGATATAATATTAGAAGAACAAATCACTAAACTTGTTCTTAAAAAGTATTTATCAAAATTATTTGGCCAAAACAAAGCAAACTACAGCTACAGGTTTTACTATGCAAAATAAATGCGTATAAAAACTAGTTATAGTTGATGATGCGGCTCCAAACAGGAAGTCCAACTCTGACTGTTTTCTGTCAAACTGATCCACACACACACACACACACACACACACACACACACACACACACACACACACACACACACACACACACACACACACACACAGACACAGACACACACACACACACACTGACTCTGGCTCACACAGAGAGGAAGGTTCGCTGGTCATGACTGTGTTGCTCAGAGATGACGTCAGTAACTCTGATCATCAGGGATCATCAGTTATGGTAAATGAGGTTAGGCCGAGGGTCGTCTAGACAGAGTCTGCTGTGTTTCCAGGCATTGCTCAGTGTCACACACACTCATTCCCGGTCCGGTTATTCTCTTCACCTGTGTGTGTGTGTGTGTGTGTGTGTGTGTGTGTGTGTGTGTGTGTGTGTGTGTGTGTGTGTGTGTGTGTGTGTGTGTGTGTGTGTGTGTGTGTGTGTGTGTGCCAGAGTCAGTGTGTGTGTGTGTGTGTGTGTGTGTGTGTGTGTGCCAGAGTCAGTGTGTGTGTGTGTGTGTGTGTGTGTGTGTGTGTGTGTGTGTGTGTGTGCGTGTGTGTGTGTGTGTGTGTGTGGTGTGTGTGTGTGTGTGTGTGCCAGAGTCAGTGTGTGTGTGTGTGTGTGTGTGCGTGTGTGTGTGGTGTGTGGTGTGTGTGTGTGTGTGTGTGTGTGTGTGTGCGTGTGTGCGTGTGTGGTGTGTGGTGTGTGGTGTGTGGTGTGCGTGTGTGTGTGTTTGGCAGAGGTTAATGCACTCAGGTCTGGTTACGGTAATGAGAGGTGGAGCTGCTTACAGTAAAGCATGCGCTCGACTCACATTAAAGCTGTTATTCTCCTGTACTCTATTATCAGCACTTCTCCTCTGCGCTGGTTTGCGGTTCTCAGTTTGTCACGGAGCCGGTGAGAAACACCTCTGTGGCCGATCAACACCACATCACTCCCAGAAGAACAGCTTCGGTCATAAACACGAGTCCGTGTTTCATTTGGTGAATTAAACAGCTCATAAAACATGTTTATCTCTTGAAAATTAAATATCTTAAAGTATAATGCAAGACATTTCTCCTTTTATAGAACCGTTTTGGCATAAAGAGTCTTTATACAAATGTATTAAAAAATGAAAATTGAAATTGAGTCAAGAACCCCATAAGGTTTTATAGAGTTGTTGCCAGAGCACAATATTGAACACTGTTGTTGCAGCTTCATAGTGTTGAATAATGAAAAACATTATGATTTACTCAATTAGCAGATGCTTTTGTCCAAAGGGACTTAACCCTGTAATGCATTCGTTTTTAAATCACAAAAATTTTTTTTAAAAAAAAACTAGTTGACTGTGGGATCATCAGGTGGAGATGAGAGGTAGAGCTGGGTGTCATCAGCATAGCAGTGGTAAGAGAAGCCATGTGCCTGTGTGATGGGTCCCAGTGATGTGGTGTGAATGGAGAAGAGGAGCGGTCCCAGCACTGAACCCTGAGGAACCCCTGTGGTCAGTTGATGTGCTTTGGCGTGGACCGCTCCTCTTCTCCATTTACACCACATCACTGGGACCCATCACACAGGCACATGGCTTCTCTTACCACTGCTATGCTGATGACACCCAGCTCTACCTCTCATTTCAACCTGATGATCCCACAGTAGCTGGACGCATCTCAAGCTGCCTGGCGGACATCTCGGCATGGATGAAGGAACATCACCTGCAGCTCAACCTGGCAAAGACTGAGCTTCTCGTCCTCCCTGCCAATCCGTCCCTACAGCACGACTTCACTATCCAGCTAGACTCAACTTTAATCACCCCATCAAGGTCGGTCAGAAACCTTGGAGTAACACTCGATGAGCATCTGACCTTCACAGACCACATCACAAAGACAGCTCGATCATGCAGGTTTGCACTGCACAACATCAGGAAGATCAGGCCCTTCCTAACTGGTCACGCAACACAACTTCTCGCCCAGGCCTTGGTTATCTCCAGGCTTGATTACTGCAATGCTCTTCTGGCCGGTCTTCCATCATGTGCAACTAAACCTCTACAAATGATCCAGAATACTGCAGCCCGTCTTGTCTTCAACGAGCCCAAAAGGGCCCACGTCACTCCTCTGTTCATCTCTCTGCACTGGCTACCACTCGCTGCTCGCATCAAGTTCAAGGCATTGACGCTCGCTTACAGATCGACCACAGGCTCAGCTCCTCCTACTTTCACTCGCTCCTACGAGTCTACATCCCTACCAGAAGCCTGCGATCGGCCAATGAGCGACGGCTCGTGGTACCATCACAGAGAGCCACAAAATCACTCTCCAGAACATTCTCATTCACGGGTCCTTGCTGGTGGAATGATCTCCCTACCCTCGTCCGGAATGCAGAATCCCTGACCACATTCAAAAGACGACTGAAAACTCTTCTCTTCCGTGAGCACTTGACATAAAAAATTAAAATAAAAAATAAAATAAAAACTCTTCCTTTAATCCTCCCTTGTTTTGGCTTCTACTACTCTGAGCAATGCCTGAACTTTGTATTTTGAGCACTTTTTGCGTTATTTTTGCCTCTTCACGATGACTCGCTTACTGTAGTCCTCAGTTGTAAGGCGCTTTGGATAAAAGCGTCTGCTTAATAACTAAATGTAAATGTAACCCTTAATATATTAGGTTACACCAACAAAGCTAAAGACTTACTTTATGGTCATTTTAGTAAATTTTAGACACAACGAGACAACACAATTCATATTCTCTCAAGCTTTAGTCTGCATCACTTCTTTTTTTCTGGTTGATTTCTCTGGCTCTGCTGTGCTTGGCAGCTGCGGAGAGAGAGAGAGAGAGGGGAGAGAGAGAGAGAGAGAGAGAGAGAGAGAGAGAGAGAGAGAGAATTATAGAGGTGAAGTCAGTCTCTCTCTCCCTCTCTCTCTCTCTCTCTCTCTCTCTCTCCCTCTCTCTCTCTCTCTCTCCCTCTCTCTCTCCCTCTCTCTCTCTCTCTCTCTCTCTCTCTCCTCCCCCTCTCTCTCTCTCTCTCTCTCTCTCTAGGAAGGGCAAGGGTAAACTGGACAGGTTGCACACTGGCAGCGAAGGCCAAACTCCCGAAGTCGTTTGGACGAGAGCGAACGCTTGCATCTGTTCAGTGTAAAACAGGCCATCTCTGGATGCCAAGGCACTACGTGACCTAACAGAATAACCTTTAGACTGCTGCACACATGCACAAACCAGACAGTTACACACATAGAAATAAAGTGTTTTTCCCCCTAACCTGTATTCTTTTAAGGATCTGTGGAAAATAGGCAGCGGCAAATAGCAACACAAAGTATTGCAGTATTTTCTTTAGATGCTTATACTAAGTAGAACCAGATACTTTCTGCACCTCTGTGTATTATAGTATATTATAAAACAGTGTGCAATAATAACAACATGTTCAGTAAGCATCTCTATTCACCGTAACCCCTCAGTACCGTGGTATATAGAGCGGTACCATCAGTGATACTGTATATGGTTCTGCCACCGGCGTTCTGTAAGCCTGAAACCTCTCATGGATCACAGGAATCATCTAAAAACACTTCCTCTTGTTATTATACAAAAAACTCAAATAACTAATAGCACTCCGAGAGGCTCTGATTTATAGATTATGCATTTATTTAGTTTCCTTCTGAAGCGTGTGTGATCTCTCCTCGACTCCCACACACACACGCATCACATTCTAATTGAGAAATTCAGATGGTGAAGGACAGGCCATGAATTAATCATGCTCAACACTCGATAGAAGGTCTTGCTTGCACTTGACCCCTAAGATCTGAACTCAAAACCGCAAAATCACCCAAAGCTATATTTAAGAACATATTAATATTCTCTTTCTCACAGTGGCTCTCAGACTGCTCAGTGTGAACATGCAGATGAGCTCAGCTCAGTCCAAGCGGAGAACAGACTGACCGACGCATGAATACTGACCAAACTGGAGCCATCAGACAATATCTACAACATTAATACATATTGGTGTATATCAATAGTGACGTTGAAACAATGCTATCAAAATTGTAACACTGAAACAAATATACTTCCAAAATTGTAACATTGAAACTAAATTTCCTAAATTGTAACACTGAGAAAAGAACATCTGAATTGTAACATTGAAACAAGCATTTTCTGTCAGGCTGCTTTGAAACAATATACTGAGAAAAGTACAATACAAATAAACTTGAAGTGAAATGAATAATGAACGATGTTTTTGGAAACTTGATACTCTATAAATTCCAGCGGATCATGACTTAGAAATCTGTTGTCCTGAGAAAATGTTTAACTTTGCTTCCCTTTCTTCCTTATTTTATTTTAGACAAATCATTTGAGTATTTTGGGAAACTTAGAATCTATGACAGAAAAAGCACAACCCCCCCCCCCCAACACACACACACACACACACACACACAGAGAGAGAGAGAGAGAGAGAGAGAGAGAGAGAGAGAGAGAGAGAGAGAGAGAGAGAGAGAGAGAGAGAGAGAGAGAGAGAGAAATTGCACCAATATAAAAGGTCCTGCCCTTGTTCTGCTCTATACCTTCTATACTTTCTGAATACTGGGAAGAGATTATTCCCATTAAGGTGCACTGGGAAGAGAAGCTCCTGAAGAGATAGAGCAACAAATCCCATTCCCTCGCCAGTCCAACAGAACATGTAAGAGCAGCAATTGCTTTTACGGTGAATGACTGTAATAATACACTCCGGTTACCAGTCAATAGAACACACAGTCCTCACACACAAGCGATCCGTCTGATGGAGTTAGTCAGCTTTACAGGCGTCCTGACAGGAGATTATGGCTCAGGAAAGAGGCGTTCGGAAAGGTTCTCAGACCCGACTGACCTCAGCTCAGTGTTTATAGAGAAGTGAGAGCGCTCGCTGTTAACCCACTAAACATTGGATGTCGGATAGACGTGCAGATCATGTCTATATTGGGTCCGTCGGTCCATGACCAATTCTGGACATCTATTCAACGTCCAAACTAGGTCCACAACTTGGACGTCCAACCATGACCCAACTTGGACGTCATATTGACATTCAACATTTGACCTTTGAAATGGGTCATTTTTTGGACGTCATTTGGACGTCTATGACAGGTAGCAAATTTACATTTAGGAATATTTACAAATATCAACATTGTTGTTATCAACATGATTAATACATATGAATACAGATTATTAATAATTATTATAAGATCGTTTTCCATCTCCATTTGATTGTCTCAGCACCAGGTGATAACTGGAGACGCAGATTAATATAGTTTTCCTGTAGCTCAAACCGTAGAGCATTGGTGCTTGCAACGCAAGATCATGGGTTCGATTCCCAGGGAAAGCAAGAACTGATGGGAATATAAATGTGTAATGCAATGCAAGTCACTTTGGATAAAAAGCATCTGCCAAATGCATAAATGTAAATTCAATGGTACAGAAAACACGTCCTCCACCCTTCTGAAACATGGGACTACAGTTATAGAAGTTGTATAAAAACAACGTTAAATTTGATATTGAAAAGACGTCCACAAACGACCACATTTGGACTATAAATAACCCTTACACGGCGGTCCCACGGATGTCAACATTAGACGTGCGGTAGATGTCGGAAAAAGACGTCGTCTGGCGTTACAAAACAACCCCTTCAGTCTTCAGTGGACCCTTCAGTGACCGAAACTGGACGTCCAGAAATGTCATAGAAAAGACGTCCCTCCGACGCCACATTGCGCAGTGGGAAGCATCTCTGAAACCGACACACACACTTGCTCAGTTTTGTTAACGCTGCAAAAAATCACTGAGTATTTTTGTCTTGTTTTCCAGGAAAGTGATCAGAATGTGATATATGAATATGTGAATATACAGTAAAGTGTAATTTATTCCTGTGATCAAAGCTGAGTTTATCATCATTACTCCAGTCTTCAGTGTCACATGATCCTCCAGAAATCAGGATAATATGATGATCTGATGATCAAGACACATTTATGATTATTATCAGTGTTGAAAACCGAAGGGTGGTGAACGAGTGCAGATAGAGAGATTGATAGACTTTATTAATCCCACACCGGGGAAATTCACTTTTACAGTCTATGCACGCGTGTGTGTGTGATGCGAATATTCATATGTGTGTGGCTTATTATTATTGTTCTTCTCTGAGCCGTTAAATGCTAATAAAATTCATTTTACAAGTCAGATTTATTATTTCCCACCATGTCTATCTTCCCTCTGTGCTTCTGTCTCCTCGCCTCATAATTTTCTGTTTGTTCTGAAATCCAAATGCGTTTTAAGGATTAAGACAAAAATACCGACCTGAGAATGCACTTCATTAATGCATTTATTCAGTCCCTTTTTTGTGTGCTGTTTATTTATTATTTATATATATATATATATAGACACCAACCCGCTGTATTTC
Source organism: Phoxinus phoxinus (assembly GCF_949152265.1). Classification (NCBI taxonomy): domain Eukaryota; kingdom Metazoa; phylum Chordata; class Actinopteri; order Cypriniformes; family Leuciscidae; genus Phoxinus; species Phoxinus phoxinus. Next base: position 706,353 of record NC_136894.1, read on the forward strand.
AGATAATAACTCATTATGCCGAGTTATGGACGTTAGCTGGATCCATTTCCCAGCACTAATGTGTGTGTGAGGACTTCTCCTGTAACCCTCGTCTGGCGGATGCTAGCCCATATAAACGCTATATATGAATACAGACACTAAATGGGAATCATGTCTGCCATTCATCATATGTAGATGTCCGGCCGCTGGCACGTCTATCCCGGATCTGTCAGTGTAATCTCTGTTTCCTCAGAGACTCCAGGCCAGCGCTGTTAATTCTGTTATCACACAGAACGCTGGACGTTTGGCTGAAAACTGTATGCTCTCGGGGATATAGACACGTGTGTGTTTATATATAATATATATCCAGCATGATTGCTTTTACACTACAGTTCACTAAATAAGAGGTTAACACTGAATAACTTACAGTTTAGTAACTTTATTAACTTTTGCTCTGCCAATCATTCTAAACAAAGCCTAAAGCGTAAAGAACTGATCACATATTCACACACACTGATGCCGAACCACACACTCGAACTACGCTCACCATATCTTCCGATGGCAGAGAAAAGAGTATGTTAGTATGTGGTTCAGCATCAATGATGATGTTTCATTCCTGAACAAATCCAGCATCTTTATTTTGAATGAATCGGTCGAGTAAGTGATTCAATGACTCATTCATAAAGACGGTCGGTTGTGAATCAGTGTGTTTGAACGAATCAGTTCAAAGGAGTCACATTCACCTACTGGAGAGCCTGCGGAAGAGTCACCGAACACTGGGTATATTATGGGGTAGATATATTTTCAAAGAGGCAACTTATGCAAAATGTATACATGACTTTTGATATCCTTCAAAAAATGTATATTTATATATATATTTAAATGATCTTACTATCCACTATCCAATGAAACAGAAGTTGTTATAACCTTTTTATCTCTATAGTGCTGTATATCGAGTGAAGCGCTTCTGGAGCAAGAACACATGTGGGCGGGGCTTGATTGTGTCTGTGGGGATTTGATTGGATGGTTGTGGTTTGCTATTGGCTGATCTCATGTGAGTGACAGGTTATAGCCCCGCCCTCGTCATCAGAGAAGAGAAGAGATGAGGGGAAGTTATTCTGATTCAAGATTATGAGAAACATGACTTTAATAATGATATGCGCGGATAAATCATTTATAATGAACACTGCAATATTCCATTAAAAAACAAGAGTTGTCCATTTTGATTTCATGGTGACTTTAAAACTCATACAATGTCAAGAAATGTGCAAGTATATGAGATAAACACTTTCCATTCTCCTCCAACATGCACATAAAGCAAGAACAGGACAGAGAGTGTTTCTGTTGCCCGATCTCGTCTTGAGGAGCTTCACATGCCCTCAGTGCCAGAATCTGCCCTGACACACACACACACACACACACACACACACACACACACACGCCTCCTCCGGGAGTCTCTGCCCGGCTTCAGCCGCTGATGTGACTCCTGACTCTCTCCTAATCACAAGGACACTCACCTGGCTTTGTTCTGCAGGGACATTACCATAATCGGGCCGAGGAAGACAGATATTCAATTAGAGCTGGAGAGCCGGGAAACACAAAGCATGCGAGCATCCGCTGCTTTATCTCACGCTGCTGTCCATCTATCATATCTCTAATGGGCTCGCTCACACACACACACACACACACACACACACACACACACACACACACACACACACACACACACTCTCTCTCTCTCTCTCTCTCGCACGCACACACACACACACACACGCTTTCTTTCTTTGTGTCCAGTGTGAGGAGGCTTGATGTATACGAGCTATAGTCACATATGCATGCAGCATCACGTGCCAGAGGCAGATGGCAGAGGGTTTTATGGTGTGTGTGTGTGTGTGTGTGTGTGTGTGTGTGTGTGTGTGTGTGCTTGGCATGCCAAGCTGTGATTGCACAGACACTCGGCTAAAGATTCAACATAAACTGCTCAATCTCAACCAATGCATCCCTTAGTGCCGCGATGTTCTTCAGGACTGAGGAGAGTTTGAGTAAAGCATGTTTATAGAGTACATTACATTTTCCCCTCTATTCACCTGCGGTGTCTTGCCTTGAGTGATGTCTTATCATGACCCTGGTGAAGCATGTGGGCCACTGAGAGTTCATGGATGTTCGCGTGTCCTACATTCTTCAATGCTGCAGATTAAACGGCTCCACCTGTCACGTGGAGACAATTCACACACACAAAACACACAACCCCCACCCATCACTGCCATGTCAGACACACATATAGAAGTGCAGAGACAGATTGCTCAACCCACCCACACACGCACACACTCGCACACACACACACACACACATGCACGCACGCACTCACACTCACACACACACGCACGCACGCACATGCACAGTCCCCACCCCCAATGCTCCATTATCAGTGTGTTGCTGCTCTTCAGGTCTTGTGTTGACCAGCATCACACACTCTCATCAGAAAGAGGATTAGTGACTCGACCCGTCATGCCTGTCACTGATACACACATGACCAGCACACACACACACACACACACACACACACACACACACACACACACACACACACATCACACACACACACACACACACACTCACAGCGGGATAGGCATCATTGCACAGTTATTTAAACAGAGTTTTTCCCAGAATAAGTCATGAAGGATTAAAAGGCAGTTTATTAGTAAATAGACATTAGGAATGTGAAATTAAAGTTGGCATGAAATCAAAATGTACATTATTTAATTTGGAACTAAATTTAAATGTTAGTGACAAAGCCTTGATTGATATTTTTTATGACAGAAAGAAAGATTGGATGGACGGATGGATGGATAGAGAGAGAGAGAGAGAGAGAGAGAGAGAGAGAGAGAGAGAGAGAGAGAGAGAGAGAGAGAGAGAGAGAGAGAGAGGGGGAGAGAGAGAGAGAGAGAGAGAGAGAGAGAGAGAGAGATCTATGGATGGATGGATGGATGGATGGATGGATGGATGGATGGATGGATGGATAGAGAGAGAGAGAGAGAGAGAGAGAGAGGGGAGAGAGAGAGAGAGAGAGAGAGAGAGAGAGAGGGGGAGAGAGAGAGAGAGAGAGAGAGAGAGATAGATCTATGGATGGATGGATGGAGGGATGGAGAGAGAGAGAGAGAGAGAGAGAGGGGGAGAGAGAGAGAGAGAGAGATCTATGGATGGATGGATGGATGGATGGATGGATAGAGAGAGAGAGAGAGAGAGAGAGAGAGAGAGAGAGAGAGAGAGAGAGAGAGAGAGAGAGAGAGAGAGAGAGAGAGGGAGAGAGAGAGAGGTTTAACAAGCACTTTATTCTATGAACTTTACATCACATTACATTACTGGCAGTTATTAAAAATTAAAAAATTAAAATAAATACTTTATAATTAAAAATTCACAATGAGCTGATCATTTTGTACTATACATAGTACCTCATCAACACACCATACATCACAAAAGAAAACCACATTATTTGTAAGTCTGTAATAAGCAAATTCGATTTTCAGCCTTCCCTCTACCAACCGTGTAAACATCATTTCAGGATCTATTGTGGCAAGTTGTAGACCTTTGTTCTTTCTTGTTTTCCAAATTGCAAGTTTGGCTGTTCCCATCAAATAATTTAATAAACATATTTTCCTCCTCATTGAAAAACTATATTTAATTCCCCCAATAAACACTTTATCGGAAAAATCCTCATTAAAGCTTCTAAACCAAGTCTTAAGCAAAACAAAAAGGTCTTGTAATCTGTTACACCTTAACCTGTTAGCCTTCAGCGCCACTTTTGAAAAATCTCCAGAAATAGCATACCCAACCTAAAAAAGATTCAATTAATTTACCCTTTGTCCTAAAAGCTCAAGTATGGTCTCATTTGAAAGCTGACACCTGGCACTTTATTGGAAATGTAGAATGAATTATTGTCATAATGAAAAAAAAATTATGAATAGCTTCAAAGTTGTGTAAGTTATTAGAAATTTATTTTTATGAAACATCTTCATGAAAATTAAATTGAAGTTGGCCCGTCAGCACTCTAGAAATGCACTCCAGCTAAAGACACATGTCTGACCATGTTATATTTAAAATTTGAAGGTGATAAGTCTAAAACTCTGTATTTTGTTAAATGTTTTTCAAGATCATCTCAAATGACTTTATTTTGAATTGACTCTAAAATGCAAACTTGTGTTTATTGTCATCTATTAGCATCTATTCAGTCTATTGTCTCTATTGTTTTGTGGTGCAAACGAGCCCCATTCAGTGTCACTCTCTCCTGCACACATTTACACCTTTCCAGCCGGCTTATGGCCATAAATATTCTTTTCCTTTGTCTCCATTATAATCGCTAACGACTGGCTAATCACGGTGTTTCACCCCCTAATTTCTTTCATAATCTTCACTTCACATTTGAAACTGTATCAAATGCCTTTCTTAAATAAAGAAATATTTCAGTAAGCATTCCGATTTAGAAAAAAAATCATAAAAAATAACAGCTAGATGGCAGGTGCAACTAGAGAGCTAGCTAGCATGTTAGCTTAGCACACCATCAATACACGACAATTTATGAGATTAAAACCCTGTTTGAGCTCCAAACTTACTTTATAGTGCAAGTCGAGTGTTTTAAATAATCTTCTATGAGCTTATTTGGCTTCAGAAAAGAAAATCAGACAGAAAATATATGATTTGATATTATTCTGCACTATTGTAAAGTCTATACCGATTAGCACTGCTACATTATACATATAATCTATTATTATAAAAATACCTGACATGGCTCGAAGAACACAGGTAAATCAAATATCATTGCAATCATGTTTATTGTCTTCAAAACATCTTTATCTGCATGTTATAGCGATCTCTGAAAGCTAACGTTAGCTGTTTATGTCAGTGACGTCCTGGAAGGTCACAGGTTATTTCTTCTTCGTGAGCTTTCATATTTGGAAAAAACTGTGCAAATGGCGCCCTCAGCCTGCTGTATGGATTGAAAACACAGTACATCAGAGTATCCAGCGCTCTTTATGTATACATCGACGCATTTGGATATAAATTCAATAAATATTATTCCTGTCTATAGAAATATGATGTAAACCTATGATAATATATCAATATTTCTCCAAATCTGCACATTTTTGAGCCAAAAGCCCTGAGGAACGTTGTTTTGTCACGCGTTCTCAAGACAACAGCACCGGAGTTTTTTTCTGAATGGAGCAGCTGACGCTCATAATTCATATTAAAGGTATCGACTCATTTTTTCATTACATAAATCCTGACACAAATTAAGACATAACTGTCACTATAAGTTTCTCAGAATACAATAGTGGTCAAATACTGAAACGTGAGACTTATATATTTTTAATGATGTATAGTTTGTCAAGGTAATAACATTAAATCTGATAGTAACTTTGAACTATTTTAAAAAAAAAAACGCTTCAGAGCGTCCTCGCTCTGGTGAAGGTTAACAGGTTAAAAACAAATGTTCTAGATCTTCCTCCTCCCCACAAAACCTACATTCCCCTACTACTGCCGGATTCAGGTGTGCCACATGTCGGTCCGTAGCTATGGCCCCGTGAATAATCCGCCACTGCAGATCAGCAGTACGCTTCTCTACAGGGGGTTTTATACAGGGTCCGCCACCTGTCCCGCACGAGAAAGTCTGGTTGTAACAGTTCTGGCCATCTAGAAGCTTTTTGTCTCTTCAATGAATCTTGATGTGTGACTTTAACTGTGGTGCAGTATATTGCTTTCTTAGACACTTTTTTAAAATGGTCTAGCTGGGGGGTCTTGAAAGATAAAATCGAGTCTGCAACTTCACCTTCACCTTCACCTTCTTCATTTATGAGAGGTGAAATTTTAATTTCTGGAAAATCTTGACCAGTTCTCATGTCCTGTGTTTGTCTCAGTCCTATCCAAGTCCTGCAGCTGCTTGGTAGTGCATTACATATTTCTTCTTTCAATTTTGAAACAAGACGCAGAGACTTTAACCCCGTCATCTCTTGAAGTGCCTCAATGGATTTCCAACCCCTCTCATCTAGGAGATGTCCAAGTTTCTGGACGCCATTCCTCAGCAAACATCTCCTCACGCTCACGGAGGACAACAGTCTAGTCTGGACCATTGGGTTGAAAAACAACGGTTCCTCTGGAGTCCAATGTCCTTGGTCACCCATATCTCGCTCCACTCTGAAAACAGTTCTCCATGTCTGGAGCATAGACTTATAAAAGGGTGGAAGCTCTGACAGGCTTACTTCCTCGAGTTTCATTAAAAACAGGTGTCTATCAAATCCAAGTCCTCCTGTCCGCTTCAAAAATGCACTTGCAGTTTTGGCCCATACCACATCAGTTTTGTAGAGAAGTCTCTGCACAGCTTGAATCCTAAAGGCCCGGATCCGACTCCTCACATCCACCAAGCCTTGACCGCCCTCTTGAACTGGTAAGTAAAGGGCAGCTGCACGGATCCAGTGCTGTCCACTCCAGAAAAAATTAATAAATGTCCTTTGTATCATAGAAACAAGTTCCTCGGGAGGCTCCATAGTTATAGTCCTATGCCACAACATTGACGCAGCGAGATTATTGACAACCAGAGCTCTCCCCCTATAGGACAATTGTGGCAATAGCCATTTCCATTTCGACAATTTAGCAGACACCTTCTCCAGCAGACCCTCCCAATTTTTCCTTTGAAACTGGTCATTCCCCAAAAAAACTCCTAGTGTTTTCAATCCGTCCTGCCTCCACCGTAACCCACCCGGGAGTTGAGGAAACCCAGTACCTTCCCACCTACCAATTATAAACCCTTCACTTTTAGACCAATTAACTCTAGCAGAAGAGGCTTTTTCATATATTCCTATAGTTTGGTTTAAGGTTGTAATGTCCTTCTGACTTGTGATAAAAACACTAATGTCATCTGCATACGCAGATAAAAATAATTTAAAATCATCGTTTGAATTAGGAATTACAACCCCTTCAAGATTCCTCCTCAGTCTGCACAACAAAGGTTCAATGACCAAGCTGTATAATTGCCCGGAAAGTGGACACCCTTGTCTAATGCCTCTCGACACAGATATTGGTTCACTTAATCCACCACCGGCTTTCACCATAACAGAAACATTACAATACAACAGCCGAATATAGGATATAAATCTGTCACCAAACCCAAAATACTTTAACACATTAAACAGATACTGATGATCAACCCGATCAAAAGCTTTTTCTTGATCTAGTGAGAGAACTCCAAGATCAACATGATAAAACTGATTAATATGAATTATATCCCGTAATAAAAAAAGATTATCCATTATAGATCTTTCAGCTATACAGTACGTTTGATCATTATGAACCAACAAGTCTAAACAGTGTTTAAGTCTATTTGATAAACATTTGGAAAATATTTTGTAATCCGAACATAATAGAGATACTGGTCTCCAGTTTTTAAGAAGCCCCAAGTCCCCTTTCTTTGGAAGCAGCGACAAGACTGCTCTACGGCAACTTATGGGAAGAGTTTCGCTTCGAATGCAGTCCAGCAACACTTCATAAAAATCTTGTCCAATTATTTCCCAAAACTGTTGATAAAAGTCTATAGGTAGTCCATCAATCCCAGGAGAACGGCCAATATGCAACTGGCGCATTGCTTCTGTAAGTTCTTTGAAAGTGATTAAATTGTCCAGTGCTTTTTTCTGTTCATCCTCAAGCTGAGGTAACTCCTTAAGCAAATCTTCAACACTTTCAGTATCACAGCTCTCAGCACTGTATAATTGTTTATAAAAATCTCTTGACAACTTTCTCATTTCAACTGGATTTGATGTTACTGATCCATCCTGACGACGAAGATGACACATCTGTTTTTGATTAACACACTTTTTTTCAAGATTAAAAAAGAAAGCACTTGGAGCATCCATATCTTTAATAGTGCAAAATCTTGCCCTTATCAAAGCTCCTTTGGCCTGCTCTTGTAGAAAAGAATTCAGTTCTTGTTTTTTCTTTTTCAACGCATCACAATGTACACCTTCATTATTAGTTACAATATTTTTTTCCAACAACTCAATGTCCTTTTGTAGAGTTTTTACTGTTGTTTTGACCGTAGTTGATGTATGAAAAGCATAATTCTGACAAAATAATCTTATATTCGCCTTTCCAACATCCCACCATTGACAAAGATTCTCAAACAAAAGCTTCTTCAACTTCCATTCACTCCAAAACACTTTAAAATTCTCACAGAAAAAAGCATCATGTAATAATTTAACATTTAAATGCCAGTAATAATTAGATCTTAATGTCTTCTTTATATTTAAAACCAAAGTGATCATATGGTGGTCTGAAAACCCGTTTGGAAAAATACAAGCATCAATTACTCTATTATTCCACATTTCTTTAATATAAAACCTATCCAATCTTGCACCCCAAAATCTATTGTCACACACTTTCAACCATGTATACTGTTTCACACCGATATTTCTTGTTCTCCAAACATCTGTTAATTGAAATTCATGCATAACTTTTATCAGTGTGCTACTTGATTGACTATGAGGCTCTTCCCCATTTCGGTCCACTGTAAAATCTGTTGTGCAATTCCAGTCGCCTCCAATCACAAGACACACACTATCATCATACTTCTGAATGGCATTTCTTAATTTCAAAAAAATATCTTGTCGCTCGGGACCGCTATTGGGGGCATAGACATTAACAAACACAAACATATTACCCTCATACTCAGTTTCTATAAGCAATAATCTACCTTCAACAATCTGATCCACATTTAAAATGTTAACATTCATGTTTGCAGAAAATAAAATAGCCACTCCCGCACTATTAAATGTCCCATGGCTCAAAACAAACTTGCCTTCCCACCACATACCCCATTCAATTTCATTATCCTTATTCGTATGCGTTTCTTGTAAAAAAGAAACATTAACCTTTTTAATTTTAAGAAATTCTGAAACCACTGCTAATTTACCCCTGTCTCTTCCCCCATTAATATTTAGAGAGCCTACCCTCAAATTATCCATGTAGGAAGAGAAAAATAGAGTAGAGAGAGACAGAAAAAGACAGCAAAGTATAAAAGTCACCACGTGAGATTTATTCATCTTGATGTCTTTGAGAAACAAATTTATCTTTTCGCAGTTTTGTTACCATCTTCTTTAATCGAAATCGTTTCTTCTTATCCAGAACCTCATAGCTAACCGTTCTCTGCAACGACAACACTGTCGCAATGAATTTATCAGTGTCCGGGAAAAAAACTGTCACATCAACAGTCTTACCAAATGTCGAATCTAGGAAATCATGTATCTCTTGTAAAGTGTACACTTCTCCCACTATCTGTGAACCCATATCAGAAATCTCAGAAAGCGTATCATCATCTTTCATCTCTGTATCACAACTTTCTTCATCCCTTGATATATCAACATTAGCACTTGCCACTTCACCATAAATCTGTTCACTCACATCATCGTTCATTTCACAATTTTCACTTGATACTGTTTCAGCAACCACTTTCTCATTTTGACCGTTATCACTAACGCTTTCAGCCGGTTCAACAACTTGCGCGTCCCGCTCCTCCACAACAACAACGGGAGGCAGCGCGTCCTCTGAGGCCTTCGCCATCACCGCAGCACTCGGCCCGGCGCTCGCCACACTAGTCCCACTACTCCCAGCTTTATGTGGGCATGCTAGTCTCTTGTGACCAACATCCCCACACTCAAAGCATTTCATGCTTCCCGTGTTAGCATAAATCATATATGCCTTTCCTTCATACATCACTCTAAAAGACACGTCTAAATTTGGTTCACTCAAAAACATGAACACCTGTCTTCTGAAAGACATTACATGTTTTAACGCTTCATTTTTACAGCCGAGTGGAAGCGTTTTTATCGCGCTAGCAAACTTTCCGTAACGTGAAAGCCCTCGCTCAATTTCATCATTTGGAATAAATGGGGACACGTTAGATACGGTTACTTTAGTAGTTGGCGCAACCAGCGGTGAAACAACAACATACTCTCCACTTACCACAATTCCATTCGTTATCAGGCGGCTAACTTGAACCTCTTCCTTCACAAAAACGACCACAGCTTTGTTCATGCGAGAAGCCGATGCAATATTCTCGTGCCCGATCTCCTCTCCAACAGCCATTAGCACATCCTCCACAGTCACACCGGTCACAGGAACACACCTGACGCCGTGACGAAGGGAAACAGGTGGCGCAGCCCCAACGAACAGGGACGCCATCCTGATCCCAAACAAAACTCCACAAGTACCTCACACAAACTTTTTTTTTTTTTTTTTTTTTTTTTTTTTTTTTTATACATTTATTTTGTGTTATTATAGAAACCGAAAAAAAGAGTAAAGTATAAAATTAGACAGAAAAAGCCCAATAAGTCACCCTCTCCGCGTGGGAACCCTCAGACGCCCAAACCTCTCAGAGAGAGAGAGAGAGAGAGAGAGAGAGAGAGAGAGAGGTCTGAGCACAGCACTGTCCTCTTGTAACACTGGAGTACATCAGTGAAAGCCCTTTAAATGCACAGAGACTCGTGGGAGAAAGAAAGCCGGAGTTAATTTGACACGTAATCCGGCGAGTGACACCGGGGTTCAGCACACCTGCGGAGAGGAGACTCACACACACACACACACACACACACTCTCACACACACAGACACACACACTTCTCCCAGCTGACGGCAAGGACATTCTCTCATCTCAGTCAAACACAAGAGACGATTAAAAAAGCAGGAATGGCGAGAGGAAAGGCGGGAGTGAGAGTCTTCATCTTCAGAGAGACGATCAAACGAGTTAAAGAAGGTAAGAGGATCATTAGTGCTCGCGATTCAGTGGACAAGCAGCTCACCTGGAGCGGAGGACCGTGTGTGTGTGTGCGTGTGTGTGTGTGTGTGTGTGTGTGTGTGTGTGTGTGTGTGTGTGTCGCTTTAACTGTGTGTGCATGACTCCACACACCTGGAAAACTAATATCACTAATATCTCCAAAGAATTACTGATTAAAACGCTTTTAAAGGCCCACTGAAGCGGCAACCTTCCGGTCTCTCTCTTGAACTCACGGAAGTGTTTAACCTGCAGTTCCTCCACTGGCCACTAGAGGCTGGCGGCAGAAGAGACTCAGTCCCATAGACCCGCATGTTAAACTGCAGTTCCTCCACTGGCCACTAGAGGCCGGCGGCAGAAGAGACTCAGTCCCATAGACTCGCATGTTAAAGTCCGCGTGAACCGGAAGTTGCAAACGACTTTTCTCAAGTGTTGTGACGCATTTCCGAGTGAAAGGGAATATTGAACAGAGGGTTTTACTCCAGCGCTCCTCCTCTCCATCTCTCGCCCACAGCAGAGTAACGGTTGAGGGGAGCGATTAACCAACCCAAGCCGTCAAACCTACGTCATCAGAAAAAGAACCATTCCAGACCCGGAAGTAACTTTTGACGACTGTGAGGGGGTGAGTTTCTTTA
>NC_136894.1:722778-727778 GCF_949152265.1 Phoxinus phoxinus
CAGAGACTGAGCTTCACGTCACGTCAGCCGATCCAGAGTCTCGTCCCGCCGAGACTGAATATGTGCTTGAGCCTGAACCTGAATCTGTTCCTCTTCCTCTTTCTGAGCCTGTGTCTTCGGACAAGATGGCCGACTCCACGCCTGTGTCTTTGGACAAGATGGCCAACTCCACGCCTGTGTCTTCGGACAAGATGGCCGACTCCACGCCTGTGTGTTCGGACAAGATGGCCGACTCCACGCCTGTGTCTTCGGACAAGATGGCCACCGCATCCCCGGAGCCTGTTCCTGAGCCGGTGTCAAGTCAAGTCATCTTTATTTATATAGCGCTTTTTACAATACAGATTGTATCAAAGCAGCTTCACAGTGATACAAAAAAAAAACAATTTCATCATCATCCACCTTTAAGGCAGATCTATAATATTGTTGAATATTAAATGTCCCCAACTAAGCAAGCCAGAAGGTAAGGCAACAGCGGCAAGGAACCAAAACTCCATCAGGTGACAGAATGGAGAAAAAAACCTTGGGAGAACCCAGGCTCAGTCGGGGGCCAGTTCTCCTCTGGCCAATGAGTGAACAGTGTATGAAGTTCAGAATGAATCAGAGTATTTGTCCAGTTCCGGTTGGTTGAAGTCGGAGTGGAGAGGAGGAGAGACTGGTTGACACTTCAGGTCAGCGGCGTCGTCGTCGTGTCCTGGCGCTGGTCCTTCATCAGATCTGGATACGGCCTGGTTCCGGTGGACAGCAGTAAACCTCGGGATAGACAGAGAGACTAATATTAGCGTAGACGCCATCCTTATTATGATGTACCAAGTACATCAGGATTTACGGGAAGTGTTCCCGGTCCCGGCTGTTCTAAACTATGCAGCCTAATTATATAAAACTATAATGTGTTATGTGTATGCTAGGCCGAAGAGATGTGTTTTAGTCTAGATTTGAACTGACAGAGTGTGTCTGCTTCCCGGACAATGGTAGGAAGACTGTTCCAAAGTTTTGGTGCTAAGTAGGAAAAGGATCTACCGCCAGCAGTCGATTTTGATATTCTAGGTATTATTAACTGGCCGGAGTTTTGAGATCGCAGTAGACGTGAAGGACTATAATAAGTTAAGAGCTCGCTCAAGTACTGCGGAGCTAAACCATTTAGTGCTTTGTAAGTGATCAGCAATATTTTAAAATTTATACGATGTTTAATAGGCAGCCAATGCAGTGTTGACAGAACGGGGCTAATATGGTCATACTTCCTGGTGTCTGTCGCTGTTCCTGAGCCGGTGTCTGTCGCTGTTCCTGAGCCGGTGTCTGTCGCTGTTCCTGAGCGGGTGTCTGTCGCTGTTCCGGAGCCGGTGTCTGCCGTGGCCACCCGAGGGATCTTCACCGCCGTGGCCACCCGAAGGTCCTACTGCTCCGCCGTGGTCACGTCCTGCTCCACCCTGGTCGCCTGCACAGCCGACTCCGCCCTGGTCGCCTACACAGCCGGCTCCGACCTGGTCGCCTGCACAGCTGGCTCCGCCCTGGTCGCCTGCACAGCTGGCTCCGCCCTGGTCGCCTGCTCCGCCCTGGTCGCCTGCACAGCCGGCTCCGCCCTGGTCGCCTGCACAGCTGGCTCCGCCCTGGTCGCCTGCACAGCTGGCTCCGCCCTGGTCGCCTGCACAGCCGGCTCCGCCCTGGTCGCCTGCTCCGCCCTGGTCGCCTGCACAGCCGGCTCCGCCCTGGTCGCCTGCACAGCCGGCTCCGCCCTGGTCGCCTGCACAGCTGGCTCCGCCCTGGTCGCCTGCTCCGCCCTGGTCGCCTGCACAGCCGGCTCCGCCCTGGTCGCCTGCACAGCTGGCTCCGCCCTGGTCGTCTGCTCCGCCCTGGTCGCCTGCACAGCTGGCTCCGCCCTGGTCGCCTGCACAGCCGGCTCCGCCCTGGTCGCCTGCTCCGCCCTGGTCGTCTGCACAGCTGGCTCCGCCCTGGTCGTCTGCACAGCTGGCTCCGCCCTGGTCGTCTGCTCCGCCCTGGTCGCCTGCACAGCTGGCTCCGCCCTGGTCGCCTGCACAGCCGGCTCCGCCCTGGTCGCCTGCTCCGCCCTGGTCGTCTGCACAGCCTGCTCCGCCCTGGTCGCCTGCACAGCCTGCTCCGCCCTGGTCGCCTGCACAGCCTGCTCCGCCCTGGTCGCCTGCTCCAGGCCCTCTTCCGCTCCACGGGCCTGGCCCTCCATCCCGCCCCCGGGTCCGCCTCCGCTCCACCTCCCTCCTGGACAGTTTTTGGAGCGTCTGGAATCCGCTCCTTAAAGGGGGGGCTATGTAACGGTCACCAGCTGGAGTGCCCTTGAGAGCCACCTGAGGGCACTCCACATCAAGACTATTATCATTCACTCACAGACTACATCTCCCATCATTCTCTGCCCGGACTCATCATCACTTGTCACTGATCACATTCACCTGTACCTCATTCACTGATTGCATTTCACCTGTGTCTCATCCTGTTAGTCTATTTATACCTTGTTCATTCATTCACTCACCGCGAAGTCTTGTTTAAGTGTCACACTGCATTTCTGAGCATTCTCTTGGTTTTCTTGTCTTTTGGTTTTTGGATATCTTGCCCTGTTCCCTGGTTTACTCTCTTGCCTCTGGTCCCTGGATTACTCTCTTGCCTCTGGTCCCTGCCTGTTTGTTTGTTTGTACGGACTGCCTTCCTGTGTTTGACCCTGCCTGTTCTTTGGATTTCCCCTTTAATAAAGCTGCGTTTGGATTCTCCACCTTCGTGTCTCGGAGCAGTTCATGACAATTATCAGTGTTGAAAACAGTCATATTTGTGTGGAAACGGTCATACATTTAATTTTTCAGGATTATTTGATAAATAGAAAGTTTAAGAGAACAGAATTTATTTTATTTATCATTTTTGTTAACTATAAATATTATTACTGGCACTTTATCAACTTTTATCAATTTAATGCATCCTTGACACATAATTCCGTACTGACCACAAACTTTTAAATGGTATGTATGTTGGTTTATTAATTAACATCCTTGTTTGAGTGTGTGTGTGTGTGTGTGTGTGTGTGTGTGTGTGTGTGTGTGTGTGTGTGTGTGTGTGTGTGTGTGTGTGTGTGTGTGTGTGTGTGTGTGTGTGTGTGGCTTGGTTTATTATGCATTGTGGGAACCGAATGTCCCCACAAGGATAGTAAAACCTGAGATCACCTCCATTGTGGGGACCAGCCAGCGGTCCCCATGAGGGGAATGGGTTAATAAACATACTAAATTATATATTTTTGAAAATGTAAAAATGCAGAATGTCTCCTGTGATGGGTAGGTTTAGGGATAGGGGCAGTGTAAGGGGATAGAATATACAGTTTGTACAGTATAAAAACCATTACGCCTATGGAATGTCCTCACAAGGATAGAAATGAAAAACTGTGTGTGTGTGTGTGTGTGTGTGACATGAGTGAACGTTTCAGGGGTTTTGCACAGTTTATGCATGAGTGATTAAAATGCCTGACTTGTGTTTTCTCATGCAGAGGCGAAGACACACACACACACACACACACACACACACACACAAACACACACACACGCACACACACAAACAAGTTTGTTTTGCTATTTGTGAGGACTCTCCATAGGAAACATTCTGCATTTATTTTTATTTTTAATAAGACTCATGAAATGTCCTCATAAACCACGTTTAAGTTGTATTACCAGTGTAATACACATGTCATTATACACTTTTGTGTCCTCGTAAATCGCATAAACAAGAGCACACACACACACACACACACACACACTCTCACACAGACACACATTCACTCACTCTCTCACACACACACACACACACACACACACACACACACACACACACACACACACACACACACACACACACACACACACACACATTCACTCACTCACTCACTCACACACACACACACACACACACACACACACACACACACACACACACACTTATATTATATTATATTATATTAGGCTATATTATATTATATTATAATATAATGTCTGGGGTTTTATATATTATATTATATTATATTATATTAGGCTATATTGTATTATATTATATTAATGTCTGGGGTTTTTCCACACACAGTGAAAGTCATGTTGTGTTTTGACCTCGATGACCTTTAGAACATGTTCTTCTGTGTTTCTGGAGAAAGTCCGTCATACAGTTTTAAACGACATAAAGGGAATAAATGATGACATAGTTCAATAATAATATAGCCTACTATTTGTTTTACAGACCACGACTGCTTTTGCCACAAAAACAAAAATTACAGAGGAAAAAAGTTAAATAACAAAAATAAAATAAATAATAAATTAAATAATATATATGAAATCAGTCCTTTAAAGCCCTCTTTATAAACTATCTCGTCTCGTCCTCAACCCGCAGTTCTGCTCGAGTCTCCAGCGGGGTTCTTCTGGAGGAACAGAGGAACAGAAGAAGAACAGAGGAAGAGAGGAACAGAAGAAGAACAGAGGAAGAGAAGAAGAGAAGAAGAGAAGAAGAGAAGAAGAGAAGAAGAACAGAGGAACAGAAGAAGAACAGAAGAACAGAGGAAGAGAAGAAGAGAAGAAGAGAAGAAGAGAAGAAGAGAAACCCTTAAAGCCTCTCAGAGAGAGAAGCGCTCGCCTGTATAAATAGAGGCGTTGAGTTTCTCTTTTGTGTCTTGACTTCTCCGTGAACTGCACATCTCCTCAGATCCTCCGAGCCCGGCTGTGTTCTGCAGACACTCGTTCCCTCAGCGATCGGGAATAAAGCACGGAAGTGGAACGTGTGTGAGGAACGTCGAGGTAAACGGTTTATTTGTCGGGCGCTTCGGCGTCTGATCCGCTCGGGTTTCTCCGGCTAATACACAAACAAGTCAACAATCGCTCGCTCGGGACTGGAGTCTGAGTCCTGCGCTTTATAGGGAGAAATGTGTGTTTCTAAGCCCTTAAGCTGCTCATTTCAAAGCTATTGTTACCTTACACCATTGTGTTCCTCCGAGGAGCGAGGGCGGCTCGTGGCTG
>NC_136894.1:732778-737192 GCF_949152265.1 Phoxinus phoxinus
TCAGAAACCCAGAGATCCCTGCCTGACTCCTCATCCTCTTCTCAGAAACCCAGAGATCTCTGTCTGACTCCTCATCCTCTTCTCAGAAACCCAGAGATCCCTGCCTGACTCCTCATCCTCTTCTCAGAAACCCAGAGATCTCTGCCTGACTCCTCATCCTCTTCTCAGAAACCCAGAGATCTCTGCCTGACTCCTCATCCTCTTCTCAGAAACCCAGAGATCTCTGTCTGACTCCTCATCCTCTTCTCAGAAACCCAGAGATCTCTCTCTGACTCCTCATCCTCTTCTCAGAAACCCAGAGATCTCTCTCTGACTCCTCATCCTCTGATCTCAGAAACCCAGATATCTCTCTCTGACTCCTCATCCTCTTCTCAGAAACCCAGAGATCTCTCTCTGACTCCTCATCCACTTCTCAGAAACCCAGAGATCTCTTTCTGACTCCTCATCCTCTTCTCAGAAACCCAGAGATCTCTGTCTGACTCCTCATCCTCTTCTCAGAAACCCAGAGATCTCTGCCTGACTCCTCATCCTCTTCTCAGAAACCCAGAGATCTCTGCCTGACTCCTCATCCTCTTCTCAGAAACCCAGAGATCTCTGTCTGACTCCTCATCCTCTTCTCAGAAACCCAGAGATCTCTCTCTGACTCCTCATCCTCTTCTCAGAAACCCAGATATCTCTCTCTGACTCCTCATCCTCTTCTCAGAAACCCAGAGATCTCTGTCTGACTCCTCATCCTCTTCTCAGAAACCCAGAGATCTCTGCCTGACTCCTCATCCTCTTCTCAGAAACCCAGAGATCTCTCTCTGACTCCTCATCCTCTTCTCAGAAACCCAGAGATCTCTGCCTGACTCCTCATCCTCTTCTCAGAAACCCAGAGATCTCTGCCTGACTCCTCATCCTCTTCTCAGAAACCCAGAGATCTCTGCCTGACTCCTCATCCTCTTCTCAGAAACCCAGAGATCTCTGTCTGACTCCTCATCCTCTTCTCAGAAACCCAGAGATCTCTCTCTGACTCCTCATCCTCTTCTCAGAAACCCAGAGATCTCTCTCTGACTCCTCATCCTCTTCTCAGAAACCCAGAGATCTCTGCCTGACTCCTCATCCTCTTCTCAGAAACCCAGAGATCTCTCTCTGACTCCTCATCCTCTTCTCAGAAACCCAGAGATCTCTGCCTGACTCCTCATCCTCTTCTCAGAAACCCAGAGATCTCTCTCTGACTCCTCATCCTCTTCTCAGAAACCCAGAGATCTCTGCCTGACTCCTCATCCTCTTCTCAGAAACCCAGAGATCTCTGCCTGACTCCTCATCCTCTTCTCAGAAACCCAGAGATCTCTCTCTGACTCCTCATCCTCTGATCTCAGAAACCCAGAGATCTCTGCCTGACTCCTCATCCTCTTCTCAGAAACCCAGAGATCTCTGTCTGACTCCTCATCCTCTTCTCAGAAACCCAGATATCTCTCTCTGACTCCTCATCCTCTTCTCAGAAACCCAGAGATCTCTGTCTGACTCCTCATCCTCTTCTCAGAAACCCAGAGATCTCTCTCTGACTCCTCATCCTCTTCTCAGAAACCCAGAGATCTCTGCCTGACTCCTCATCCTCTTCTCAGAAACCCAGAGATCTCTCTCTGACTCCTCATCCTCTTCTCAGAAACCCAGAGATCTCTGCCTGACTCCTCATCCTCTTCTCAGAAACCCAGAGATCTCTCTCTGACTCCTCATCCTCTTCTCAGAAACCCAGAGATCTCTGCCTGACTCCTCATCCTCTTCTCAGAAACCCAGAGATCTCTCTCTGACTCCTCATCCTCTGATCTCAGAAACCCAGAGATCTCTGTCTGACTCCTCATCCTCTTCTCAGAAACCCAGAGATCTCTGCCTGACTCCTCATCCTCTTCTCAGAAACCCAGAGATCTCTGTCTGACTCCTCATCCTCTTCTCAGAAACCCAGATATCTCTCTCTGACTCCTCATCCTCTTCTCAGAAACCCAGAGATCTCTCTCTGACTCCTCATCCTCTTCTCAGAAACCCAGATATCTCTCTCTGACTCCTCATCCTCTTCTCAGAAACCCAGAGATCCCTGCCTGACTCCTCATCCTCTTCTCAGAAACCCAGATATCTCTCTCTGACTCCTCATCCTCTTCTCAGAAACCCAGAGATCTCTGCCTGACTCCTCATCCTCTTCTCAGAAACCCAGAGATCTCTCTCTGACTCCTCATCCTCTTCTCAGAAACCCAGAGATCTCTGCCTGACTCCTCATCCTCTTCTCAGAAACCCAGAGATCTCTGCCTGACTCCTCATCCTCTTCTCAGAAACCCAGAGATCTCTGTCTGACTCCTCATCCTCTTCTCAGAAACCCAGAGATCTCTCTCTGACTCCTCATCCTCTTCTCAGAAACCCAGAGATCTCTCTCTGACTCCTCATCCTCTTCTCAGAAACCCAGAGATCTCTGCCTGACTCCTCATCCTCTTCTCAGAAACCCAGAGATCTCTGCCTGACTCCTCATCCTCTTCTCAGAAACCCAGAGATCTCTCTCTGACTCCTCATCCTCTTCTCAGAAACCCAGAGATCTCTCTCTGACTCCTCATCCTCTTCTCAGAAACCCAGAGATCTCTGCCTGACTCCTCATCCTCTTCTCAGAAACCCAGAGATCTCTGCCTGACTCCTCATCCTCTTCTCAGAAACCCAGAGATCTCTGCCTGACTCCTCATCCTCTTCTCAGAAACCCAGAGATCTCTGCCTGACTCCTCATCCTCTTCTCAGAAACCCAGAGATCTCTCTCTGACTCCTCATCCTCTGATCTCAGAAACCCAGAGATCTCTGCCTGACTCCTCATCCTCTTCTCAGAAACCCAGAGATCTCTGTCTGACTCCTCATCCTCTTCTCAGAAACCCAGATATCTCTCTCTGACTCCTCATCCTCTTCTCAGAAACCCAGAGATCTCTGTCTGACTCCTCATCCTCTTCTCAGAAACCCAGAGATCTCTGTCTGACTCCTCATCCTCTTCTCAGAAACCCAGAGATCTCTCTCTGACTCCTCATCCTCTTCTCAGAAACCCAGAGATCTCTGCCTGACTCCTCATCCTCTTCTCAGAAACCCAGAGATCTCTCTCTGACTCCTCATCCTCTTCTCAGAAACCCAGAGATCTCTCTCTGACTCCTCATCCTCTTCTCAGAAACCCAGAGATCTCTGCCTGACTCCTCATCCTCTTCTCAGAAACCCAGAGATCTCTCTCTGACTCCTCATCCTCTGATCTCAGAAACCCAGAGATCTCTGTCTGACTCCTCATCCTCTTCTCAGAAACCCAGAGATCTCTGCCTGACTCCTCATCCTCTTCTCAGAAACCCAGAGATCTCTGTCTGACTCCTCATCCTCTTCTCAGAAACCCAGATATCTCTCTCTGACTCCTCATCCTCTTCTCAGAAACCCAGAGATCTCTGTCTGACTCCTCATCCTCTTCTCAGAAACCCAGAGATCTCTCTCTGACTCCTCATCCTCTTCTCAGAAACCCAGAGATCTCTGCCTGACTCCTCATCCTCTTCTCAGAAACCCAGAGATCTCTCTCTGACTCCTCATCCTCTTCTCAGAAACCCAGAGATCTCTGTCTGACTCCTCATCCTCTTCTCAGAAACCCAGAGATCTCTGTCTGACTCCTCATCTTATCTCATATTGAATAATCTCAGTTAACAACATCTAAAATGTAACATAAATTTGTCTCGATATGAATGTGTAAAGTTGCCATTTAATGCCGTAATATTTATTTTTCAATGGTTATTTATGATGATATATTTGTTAAATGTCTGTTTTATTACAATATAAGACAATTCATAATATCTTTGCAAAACTAGAACAGATATCTAGTAGGTTACAGAAATCAGACTTTATGCAATCTGACTCCACTGTTGCATGACAGTTAAAGTTTTGATGTATAAAAACTACATCTTACTCTAACTTTTAAAAGTAACTAGTTAGTAGTGAGACTTGTAGTAGTGAGACCTCGCCCCGGTGTGAACGTTTCTCTAAGGGCTTCGTGAAGGAATTAAGTTGCTCGATTTCGATTTTTTTTTTTTGCAGAAATGCTGCTAGAATTCGCCCTTCTTCAGAGCAACTTCAGCCGTGATGTTCAGTTGAAGGTTCATCCAAAGACTCTAGACTCTGAGCCGCAGTGCGTTTAACATCAGAAGAGCAACATGGTGTCGAGGGACCGAGAACACACTCCCTTTACACACACACTTCTTCAAGAAGAAAACACGATGTGCTGAGCGGATAAAAGTCTTCATCCGGGACAGGAGTGGGATTGAGCTTCGGGAACAGAGAGTTATAGAAGGACAAACCAGCTCACAATGAGGCTTTATAATTAGCTGACAAAACTGACAAGCAATTGCAGAGAGCGACTCAAGCATTAGATTAAATTCTTTTC
>NC_136894.1:747392-749892 GCF_949152265.1 Phoxinus phoxinus
TTTCTGCACGACTTCACGCGTTCCTCCTGACTGTGTTCAGTCGTGTTCTCCGCACGGTTCGGGGAGCGCCGGCCCGATGCTGTGTTTGAGAAGGAGGCCTCATCCACACTCCTGCGATTTAGTTTAGACACGGAGAATTAAAGCGAATACGATCTCCGTCCACACCAGCGCTTTAGCTGCGTATTAGAGTTGATCTCCGTCCACATTAAAACGACTGAAGACCCGGATCACGTGACCATCTCCAACACTGGGCGTGCGTGTGCCGGTGTACACAGCCGCATGTAGGCAGTGATAAGATTGTAAAATGCAGAATTGACTTGCACAACAGCTGCTAGCAAAGACGCTTGTATTTCGTTATCCATGTTGCAGTCGCTAACGTTACGTAGGCTAGTCCAGGCTGGTGTTCTTCCCGGGGACGGGTCATGTGACGGGTGTCTGACGAATCAGGGAAGGATACGCCATGACTGACGACACCCAATC
Source organism: Phoxinus phoxinus (assembly GCF_949152265.1). Classification (NCBI taxonomy): domain Eukaryota; kingdom Metazoa; phylum Chordata; class Actinopteri; order Cypriniformes; family Leuciscidae; genus Phoxinus; species Phoxinus phoxinus. The sequence goes on from NC_136894.1 coordinate 747,873, forward strand.
ATAGAGCCGAGCGTGAGCCTCTGCGTCAGTGTTTCTAAAGTCCTCCGTTTCGACCGTCTTCACTAAACGCCCTCCGGAGATGCAAAACGGGGTCGAAGCGTTTCTAAACTTCTCCGTTTAAGGTGTTCGTTTCTGCCGGTGTAGTCTGGACGGGAGCAAACGCAGCAGAAGATCTCCGTCTCTAAACGAAACGCAGTAGTGTGGACGGGCCTCAGTCAGTCGGAGAAAGAACAGCATTATTGAGGACACAGCGGAGGAAAGGCTGATCCAGACGTCACACGAGAGTAATGCTTCAGTACTGAGTAATACAGGATCAAATGAGTAACGCACTATTAACTAACAAGAAACTCTGATTAACACATTAGTAACAGCGCTCATGTGAATAGTTCACTAGCTAATCAATAACTATTTGTTCATTACTGGAAGAACATTTGCTCATAACTTTGAGAAAACCTTGAGAGAACGTTCCCTGTTCCCTGGGAAGTCTCTGCTGGGAAATGTTTGATGTTGCTGATAATATAATATATATGTATTAATAAAAGTCCAGTTAAAGCAGGGCTGCAGCTTCGGGAATGTGTTCGCTGTATTCTCGCAGGTTTCTCTATAGAGCGCCCCCTACAGCCCCGGAAGAGATATTATATCTGACAACACTGTCGAGAAACTCGTTGGCGACTCTCGGATCCCAGATGTAAATTATGCATAGCGTGCAATTATATAGAAAGTACATCCTGTTAATTAAAGTGACTTTATTACTTAATCCTACAGATGCACTGTAACAAGAACACCCTCAAATAAATTACGTTAGCCACTGTTTCCTGACAAACTTTAAAAACTTTGCACTTTATAATAATGTTAGATTAAAAGTTTTGCTTTATTATGTTTTCATGATCTTTTGTAATGCATAAAGATGTACTCGTAGTTTGATGTGTTGCATAAAGCACATGATTTTAATTTGAACTGTATGTGGTATTCAATATTACAAGCTGATATCTTTTAATGGCAACTTATATCATTATGTGTAACTAATACATTTATATGCATGATATACACGTTTGAAGGTTGTGAACGCTTGTCAGTATCGGCACTTTAACTATATTTCAAAGACAACAGAAGTAATTATGACATTACATATTGAGATGCATATCTAAGTCCTACTTTAATCACTCTAAAAGTCATGCATTTAATATAAGTTTGAACCATAATACATTTTCATTTAATTGCAATTAACATGCATTTAAGTGTCTGAAAGCAATACATCGAGTTTGCACTAAAGTATCTTCTTTTAAACTCTATTATTTCCCTGACAAGGACTCTTTTAGGCCCTGTTTACACGAGAACGCTCGCAGGTGAAAACGTAAAAATATTTGTTTATGGATGTGCCTTTCGTTTACACGGCGACGGCGTTTTTGGGGCTTAAAAACTCAAAAAAGTGAACCCGCCTCCAGAGTGGAGATCTTAAAACCTCCACCGTCGCGTTCCCGTCTAAAGGGTAAAAACGATAAAAACGCAAAAGTCTGCTAGACAGTGAAGGCGTCGCGTACGCGTTTATGTCACAGGCATGCGCCAGTACAGGAAAATAACTAAACATTATCAAACTAAAATATAGCATTAATTTCATTGACAAAAAAACAAAACAAAAATCTGTCATTTGAGCGACACGTGAAGAGCAGCGAGGGTTAAAGCAGCAGCTTTACCGTATTAAACATGACAAACTGTGTCAGCATCTCTTTCACTCTCAGTGCTCCACATCGCCACCTAGCCGCCTGGAGTGCACACTACATCCAATCTCACACACTTTTGCGTCACCATATGCAGATTTCCCCATAACGCTTGTCTAAACGCAGAATAAAAAGTGATAACGCAACGCCACTTTTGTGTTTTCTCTTCAGATCGTTTCCGTGTAAACAAAGCCTTAGAAAGTATGCTAAGTATGCTTCCATTCTTTAAAATGATTTTTCACAATGCATTTTTCATGCATTTGCAAAGTTTAATTCTTGTGTTTTTACCGCTAACCTATAAA
>NC_136894.1:754892-763494 GCF_949152265.1 Phoxinus phoxinus
GTATTGTGAGTATTGTGAGAATTGTGATTATTGTGAGTATTGTGATTATTGTGAGTATTGTGAGAATTGTGAGTATTGTGAGTATTGTGATTATTGTGAGTATTGTGATTATTGTGAGTATTGTGATTATTGTGAGTATTGTGAGAATTGTGAGTATTGTGAGTATTGTGAGTATTGTGATTATTGTGAGTATTGTGATTATTGTGAGTATTGTGAGTATTGTGAGAATTGTGAGTATTGTGATTATTGTGAGTATTGTGAGAATTGTGAGTATTGTGAGTATTGTGAGAATTGTGAGTATTGTGATTATTGTGAGTATTGTGATTATTGTGAGTATTGTGAGAATTGTGAGTATTGTGAGTATTGTGATTATTGTGAGTATTGTGATTATTGTGAGTATTGTGATTATTGTGAGTATTGTGAGAATTGTGAGTATTGTGATTATTGTGAGTATTGTGAGTATTGTGATTATTGTGAGTATTGTGAGTATTGTGAGAATTGTGAGTATTGTGATTATTGTGAGTATTGTGAGAATTGTGAGTATTGTGATTATTGTGAGTATTGTGAGTATTGTGAGTATTGTGATTATTGTGAGTATTGTGAGAATTGTGAGTATTGTGATTATTGTGAGTATTGTGAGAATTGTGAGTATTGTGATTATTGTGAGTATTGTGAGAATTGTGAGTATTGTGATTATTGTGAGTATTGTGAGAATTGTGAGTATTGTGATTATTGTGAGTATTGTGAGAATTGTGAGTATTGTGAGAATTGTGATTATTGTGAGTATTGTGATTATTGTGAGTATTGTGAGTATTGTGATTATTGTGAGTATTGTGATTATTGTGAGTATTGTGAGTATTGTGCTTATTGTGAGTATTGTGCTTATTGTGATTATTGTGAGTATTGTGCTTATTGTGAGTATTGTGACTATTGTGAGTATTGTGCTTATTGTGAGTATTGTGCTTATTGTGAGTATTGTGACTATTGTGAGTATTGTGCTTATTGTGAGTATTGTGCTTATTGTGAGTATTGTGAGTATTGTGAGTATTGTGCTTATTGTGAGTATTGTGAGTATTGTGATTATTGTGATTATTGTGAGTATTGAGTATTGTGACTATTGTGAGTATTGTGATTATTGTGAGTATTGTGAGTATTGTGCTTATTGTGAGTATTGTGCTTATTGTAAGTATAGTGATTATTGTGCTTATTGTGAGTATTGTGATTATTGTGAGTATTGTGCTTATTGTAAGTATAGTGATTATTGTGAGTATTGTGCTTATTGTGAGTATTGTGATTATTGTGAGTATTGTGCTTATTGTAAGTATAGTGATTATTGTGAGTATTGTGCTTATTGTGAGTATTGTGAGTATTGTGACTATTGTGAGTATTGTGATTATTGTGAGTATTGTGCTTATTGTGAGTATTGTGATTATTGTGAGTATTGTGAGTATTGTGATTATTGTGAGTATTGTGCTTATTGTGAGTATTGTGATTATTGTGAGTATTGTGCTTATAGTGAGTATTGTGCTTATTGTGAGTATTGTGATTATTGTGAGTATTGTGATTATTGTGATTATTGTGAGTATTGTGATTATTGTGAGTATTGTGATTATTGTGAGTATTGTGAGTATTGTGAGTATTGTGATTATTGTGATTATTGTGAGTATTGTGATTATTGTGATTATTGTGATTATTGTGAGTATTGTGATTATTGTGATTATTGTGAGTATTGTGATTATTGTGATTATTGTGATGATTGTGAGTATTGTGAGTATTGTGATTATTGTGATTATTGTGAGTATTGTGATTATTGTGAGTATTGTGATTATTGTGAGTATTGTGATTATTGTGAGTATTGTGATTATTGTGAGTATTGTGATTATTGTGAGTATTGTGATTATTGTGATTATTGTGAGTATTGTGATTATTGTGAGTATTGTGATTATTGGATGGCAGGAGCTACGAATAATCATTAGTGAAGTTTTGTTCACATCAACTGAGAACAGGACAGAATAAAATGACGTCTAATATTTTTTTGGACACAATTTGGAGCTTGTATTGTCTGAACAAAAACAGAATATCTACTTGTGTCGTCAATATACAAAATATATTGTTTTGTAATTGAAAATCCAACAAACCACTTTTTGTGAAAGCTATAACTGGTTTAATTTTTTATTTGTAAGTGCAGTGATACTCATCTTCAAGTGTGGCTTAAACATCGACAGCATCAAACATCATTGCTTCTGAAGAGTCATGATGCATGTTGTGTCATAAGCGCTGTATGATATACAGATATATGCTGGTTATGATACTTTTATTCTGTTTCCTCATTTCATGCTCGACCGCCTGTGATCATAACTGCAGTTTACTGGAAGCAGATCCGTGTCAGTTTCATAATCATTATTTTTGTTGCATTTCACAGAAAACTACGAAAGCAATTCTGTCTTTTTTCTCACAACTGCATGTTTATATCTTGCAATTCTGACTTTATAACACACAATCCGTGTTGAAACCAGCTCATATTTTTGTGGAAACAAATACAATTTTTCAGGATTCTTTGATAATAGAAAGTAAAAGACTCTTTTGTAACATTATAAATGTCTTTACTGTCAGTTTTGATCAATTTAATTTAACTTTTTATCTTTAACACAAAATGTGCAATGCAAAAGTCATAATTTATTATGTAATGCAACATAATTAAGACATTTTCTCAAATCCCCGGATGTTTTTAATGTGAGTTGTATGTGGATGAGGATTCACGAGGCCGGCAAGCGGTAAACAGTATTTCTATATGCGCACATGACAGATTCTATAACACATAATATATGATTGTATATGTGCATTCTTATGAATTATAGAACATCTTTCAACATAAATCAAAGGATCCCAGAGGTTCAGATGTGGGCTGGTGAATAAAGGGTTAAAGGTTCAAACTCTGCATGTCAATCCATAAACCTTCAAGGTTGTGTTGAAGATACTCATGTATTCAAATATTCAAGAACATAAAAAACTGTGATCAGATGAACCGTTGCATTAATAACAGCAAGATTCTGGATGTCTGTACTGTGTGTTAAAGTGTGTGCGCGTGTGTGCGTGCGTGTGTGTGCGTGCGTGTGTGTGTGCGTGTGTGTGTATGTGTGTGTGCGTGCGTGTGTGTGAAGGGTATTTGGAGGAGCTGAGATCTTATTAATGTTTTAGTAAATTAATATTCGTGTGAGGTCATCTATAGAAGGGGAGTGCATTACTGTAAGAGACACACTAATGGACCCTGTCAGAGATGTGTGTGTGTGTGTGTGTGTGTGTGTGTGTGTGTGTGTTTGTGTGTGTGTGTGTGTGTGTGTGTGTGTGTTTTACTACAGTAAGTAAATCTACACGCTCATTATAATGTCACTCTCTCTTGTTTTATTCTCTCTCCTAATCTCTCTATAGTCCAGCTGAGATTAATTGAGTATAATTGTTACAATTAGATAAAACGTGAGTCTTTGGATTTATTGAAGTAATTCTGTCATATAATTAGCTGGATAACAGTGTGTTGTTATCTGTGAATGGCAGTATATTACTGCACGGACATGGGCTTACCTTTAATTTTGTACATGAGATTTAAATATATTAAATACGAGTTTTCAAAGGAAATTAAGACTTTTATTCAGCAAGGATGCATTAAATTGATCAAAGGTGACAGAACATTTATAATGTTACAAAAGATATCTATTTGAAACAGACGCTGTTCTTTCTATTGATCAAAATGGTTTCCACAGAAATCTGAAGCAACGCTGATAATAATCATAAATGTTTCTTGAGCATCAAATCATCATATTACACACACACACACACACACACACACACACACAACGAGAAACACAAGAGGATCTTCTGCTGCCGGCACTGATAAATACAGGCCTAATTGAAAGGCTCTTTGATCGCTCTCTGTAGCCTGTTTAATTTACACCTTCTCAATTAGTCTTGCCATTTGCCCTCCTGTCTTAGAGAGAGAGAGAGAGAGAGAGAGAGAGAGAGAGTGTGTGTGTGTGTGTGTGTGTGTGTGTGTGTGTGTGTGTGTGTGTGTGTGTGTGTGTGTGTGTGTGTGTGTGTGTGTGTGTGTGTGTGTGTGTGATATGAGAGAGAGAGAGAGAGAGAGAGAGTAAATTGGGAATGAAGATCAGAAACAGCGTCTTTTACTATTCGATTTTCCATTGGGATTTCTGAAAAATCCTGTTTTAATCACAGCACTACAAACATTATTTTGAAGCAAAACAGTTCGGGGAAAAAACAAAAGGTTTAAGATTTTTTGTTTAAGAGGAAATGGACTATATATCCCATGAAGCACTGGGACTGATATAACATCTTCACATCAACCCTAACTGAGTCCAACAAAAAGTCAAATACAAACCTGATTTTAAATGTTTTTGGCTTACACTAAAGAATTCTTCTTTAAATGAGGTGTCGTAATTCTACATAAATCATAAGTCCCTCTGTAGTCAATCATTCTATCCCTTAAAACTCATCTTTGACCGCCAAAATGATTGTTTTTTTAAAATATATTCTTCATGCCTTAAAATATCCTGAGTGTAACTCGACACCCTTGCCTCATTTAGTATAGGCGGCTCTATGAATATGCAAATGAGCCCCGCCTCCACTCACTGGTGGACGATCACACGTTGATCTGATTGGTTACACCGTTCTATGAATATGCAAATGAGCCCCGCCTCCACTCACTCGCTCACTCAGAGATCCACTGGTGGACGATCACACGTTGATCTGATTGGTCAAGGTAGTGTGTGACGTCAGAAACACCAGCGATTTCAAACCGTGTTTTTGAGACTGTCTTTGGTTCACTGCAGTTTTAAGCAGAAAATACTCAGCAATGCTGTCGACTTATGAACTTACACATGTGTGTGTTAAAGCAGATTAATAACACCACATACACACATAAACTACATTGAAAGCTGGATTTTCACTACAAGGGGAGTTTAATAATAATCTAAGCATGCAATTACACACACACTCACACACACACACACACACAATTACACACACACACACACACACACACAGAGAGAGATCTGTGTGAGATGAGCTGCTACACGTCCTGTTGTTCACTCATACGACTGATTCTTTTACCAAATTACACATCAGCAAACTCTTAATCACGGGATGTGTGATTGAGCGCTAATTACATGCTAAATGGATCCAGCTCGTTTGAGAATCCGCTTCTCGCTTCTTGATCATCTGCAGACTGTGGTGTGGGGAAGATAGATTTACAGTTTCTGACACCGTGAGAAACTATAAGCAAGTATGTGATAATGTGGAAAACTGAAACTTCTGGTATATTTTAATCAATTCATCTATTTGGCAGCGGTGTTCATTTGCATATGCATCTGAATTAACTAAAGAATCACTGTGAACTTAATCCGCTGATTCACTGACAAGATCCGATCAATTTGATTTGTCACTACCTCATGAATGAATGATTTAATAAATCATTGTGAACAACTGATTCACTGAATGATCTAACTCAAAAGAAAGATTCGTACATGAATTGGGCATCTCTACTTCATGAACAAATCATTCAACAATTCACTGACTGTGAACTTACAGTAAATCAACCAATTCATCATTCAACGATTCACTCTGAATTTAATAGAGTGATTCATTGAAAAGATTCAAAGAAAAAGAATACTCAAAGAAAAGATTCGTTCACCATCTTCGACCAAATCATTCAATGAATCACTGTGAACTTAACTAACCAGTTCACTGAAATGATCAAAAGAACGATTCGTTCATGAATCAGACATAACTCATTCAATCGTTCGTTGTGAACTTTTAAAGATTTAAACCAAAAGAACAATTTATTCACGCATTGGTCATCCCGACTTAATGAACGAATTGAACGAATGAACTTATGAACTGATTATATGAAAATACTTGACTCATAAGAACAATTAATTTACACATCATACAGTTATACATCATCATACACACCCTGAACAGCGTCCATCACAACAGCACAGATCTGCAGGGGTTGTCTCACTGATCAAGGGCTTCATTAGTTGCAGCAGGTGCGCTTGAGATGAACACACGAAATATCTGAACTGGCGAGGTTTGTTGAGTGTCACGCTTGACTGCATGCTGGAAATATGGTCAAAACAAGAGAAGATATCATCACCCTTCACAAACAAGCAACAGGATATGGACAGATATGGACACTAAACGTTCCTAGAGACACTTCTGGAAGCGTAGTTCGCAAGTTCAAAGGTGTACGCTATTTAGCACAAACAGGGCTACCATAATATGTGAGCAACAGGTATGTACATGTTTGTATTACATGATTATAAAGATATATTGCTCATGCCTGGGTGAATAGTATTCGCTGAGTTTTGTTTAAGTTTAGAGACGTGCTCCAAAAAAAAAAAAAGCACACCCTCTTTATTTTCTTTATTTTACAAAAGCACAATGTTTTTTTCCGCTTGTAAGAGACACTTCTGGAAGCGTAGTTCGCAAGTTCAAAGGTGAACTCTATTTAGCACAAACAGGGCTACCATAATATGTGAGCAACATGTATGTACATGTTTGTATTACATGATTATAAAGTTTAAATGATTATAAAGATATATTGCTCATGTCTGGGTGAATAGTATTCGCTAAGTTTTGTTTAAGTTTAGAGACGTGCTCCAAAAACAAAGTTCACGGAGACGCAGCAAGCACACCCTGTTTATTTTCTTTATTTTACAAAAGCACAATGATTTTTTTCGCTTGACAGTGGACACATAAAAAAGTAGACATTTAACAGGTTATTTTGTCTTATTTCTTAAAGGTGCTGTATGGAGTTTTTCTACTAAAATGAATAAATTTTTTATTACCTGTGTGTGAAGGGGTTGTAATCTCACAATAAAATGATCCGCTTGGCGGGTTTTGCTATTACCTCTGAAAGCAAGTATTCCTATTTCTATGTGATGCTCCGGGTCGGATTTGCCGCGAGATCCAGTGCCGTGACTGAGACCTGCATGCGCTCCCGAGCGTCTCGCCTCGTCTACTGACTGCACTCAACAGCGACGACACTGCAACTTTATGACATGGACTCTGCTAATACTAGGAAACGACCAGCACAACACAGACTCCAACACAAACTCCACATAATAAAAAAACAAAAGAAAGCACGCGCACGAGCACTCGCTTGTAAACGTATTGATTGCAATATGAAACATCACCGCTAGATGCCGCTGGAAACTCCATACAGCACCTTTAAGTCTGCATGACCATAAATGATGGAGTATAAGTCTATTTTGCTGCTGTATGAAAAAAATCGAGCAACACGCGCCGGCGCGTTTGCCGACCCCAGAGGGTTAAAGGAACAGTGGTTACACTCCATGGACTGGGCAGAGTATCAACGGCAGCAACCAGATTTCTGAGAAGGCAGGTTCAGAAAAACCCTCGACTGACTGCAGAAGACCAGCAGCAAGACTTGATGGCCACAGAAACTGAGGCTGCACAGTAAAGCTCGTAATAAACGCATGCCAGAACTCCAACACTACACCACTCATGACCCAAAAGCACAAGAAAAGTGCTCAAAATCATACAAAAAAGACACAGAATGTTTGGGATTCTGTCCTGTGGAGCGATGACACTAAACTGGAGCTCTTCGTCCCTCTGGATCAGCGGTGTGTCCTGAGGAATGAAGCGTGAGCTGATAAGAGCTCTGTCTACAGTTCAGCGTGTGGAGCTCGTGATGCTCTGCGGCGGCTTTATATCCTCCGGCTCTGGAGACCTGCAGCGTGTGGAAGGAGAGATGATCCACTGAAGTATCAGGAGATCCTAGGAGAAAACAGCACGCCGTCAGTGAGGAAGCTGAAGCTGGACCTTCATCAGGACAACGATCCCAAGCATTCCTCAGACGCCAGCAAGGCTTGGTTGCAGAAGAAGTCCTGGAGATACAGCGGCATCACAGTCTCCTGACTCGAGCCCCAGGGACAATCTCTGGGGGATCTGAAGAAGGCGGTTGCAAACCCAAGAATATTCCTGAACTGGAGGCCATTGCTCATGAGGAACGGCTCAGACTCCTCAGGAACAGAAGCTGCTGTCGACTATACATCTCGTTTCAGCAAAAGTGTGTTCTACTGAGAGCTGAAGATGCTTGACGTGAAGCGGTGAATCATTTTGAGTCTGCAGAAGTCATTAAAAGTGACATTTTCAGTTAAATCTAGAAAAACCACTTGAAAACATTTGTTGTGTTGAGATATATTTACATTACTTTTGTTTGAGGAGTTGAGGAGTTTGAGAGAGAGAGAGAGAGAGAGAGAGAGAGAGAGAGAGAGAGAGAGAGAGAGAGAGAGAGAGAGAGAGAGAGAGATGTAAGAGGAGTTGAGGAGTTTGAGAGAGAGAGAGAGAGAGAGATGTAAGAGGAGTTGAGGAGTTTGAGAGAGAGAGAGAGAGAGAGAGAGAGAGAGAGAGAGAGAGAGAGAGAGAGAGAGAGAGAGATGTAAGAGGAGTTGAGGAGTTTGAGAGAGAAAGAGAGAGAGAGAGAGAGAGAGAGAGAGAGATGTATGAGGAGTTGAGGAGTTTGAGAGAGTGGGAGGAATGAATGTTAATTATCACTGACAAAACT
>NC_136894.1:763694-766194 GCF_949152265.1 Phoxinus phoxinus
CTCTCCTCCTCTCCTTTCTCCTCTTCTCCTCTACTCCTCCTCCTCTTCTCCTCCTCTTTCCTCCTCCTCTTCTCCTCCTCTCCTCTTCTCCTCTCCTCTTCTCCTCTCCTCCTCTCCTCTTCTCCTCCTTGTTTTCTCCTCCTCTTCTCCTCCTCCTCTTCTCCTCTCCTCTTCTCCTCTCTCTTCTCCTCCTTGTTTTCTCCTCCTCTTCTCCTCTCCTCTTCTCCTCTCCTTCTCTTCTCCTCCTCGTCTCCTCTCCTCCTCTTTCTTTTCCTCTTCTACTCCTCGTTTTCTCCTCCTCTTCTCTCTCTCTCTCTCCTCCTTGTTTTCTCCTCCTCTTCTCCTCTCCTCTTCTCCTCTCCTTCTCTTCTCCTCCTCGTCTCCTCCTTGTCTTCTCTTCTCCTCCTCTTCTTCTCCTCTTCTCCTCCTCTACTCCTCCTCCTCTTCTCCTCCCTCCTCTCCTCGTCTCTCCTCCTCCTCTCATCTCCTCTCTCTTCTCCTCTCCTCTCCTCCTCTCTCCTCCTCTCCTCTTCTCCCTCTCCTCTTCTACTCCTCATTTTCTCCTCCTCTTCTCCTCTCCTCTCCTCTTCTCCTCTCCTCTTCTCCTCTTCTCCTCCTCGTCTTCTCCTTGTCTTCTCTTCTCCTCCTCTTATTTTCCTCTTCTACTCCTCCTCGTTTTCTCCTCTCCTCCTCTTCTCCTCCTCGTCTTCTCCTTGTCTTCTCTTCTCCTCCTCGTCTCCTCCTTGTCTTCTCTTCTCCTCCTCTTCTTTTCCTCTTCTACTCCTCCTCGTTTTCCTCCTCCTCGTCTTCTCCTCTTCTCCTCCTCTACTCCTCCTCCTCTTCTCCTCCTCCTCTCCTCGTCTTCTCTCCTCTCTCCTCTCTCTCCTCTCTCTTCTCCTCTCCTCTCCTCCTCTCCTCCTCTCCTCTCCTCTTCTACTCCTCATTTTCTCCTCCTCTTCTCCTCTCCTCTCCTCCTCTCCTCCTCTCCTCTTCTCCTCTCCTCTTCTCCTCCTCATTTTCTCCTCCTCTTCTCCTCTCCTCTTCTCCTCTTCTCCTCCTCATCTTCTCCTTGTCTTCTCTTTTCCTCCTCTTATTTTCCTCTTCTACTCCTCCTCGTTTTCTCCTCTCCTCCTCTTCTCCTCCTCGTCTTCTCCTTGTCTTCTCTTCTCCTCCTCTTCTCCTCCTCGTTTTCTCCTCGTCTTCTCCTCCTCCTCTCCTCTTCTCCTCTTCGTCTTCTCCTTGTCTTCTCTTCTCCTCCTCTTCTTTTCTTCCTCTTCTACTCCTACTCGTTTTCTCCTCGTCTTCTCCTCTCCTCTTCTTTTCCTCGTCTTCTCCTCCTCTCCTCTTCTCGTCCTCTTTTCGTCCTCTTCTCCTCCTTCTCTCCTCCCCCTCCTCTCCTCCTCCTCTTCTGCTCTTCTTTTCCTCTTCTACTACTCCTCGTTTTCTCCTCGTCTTCTCCTCCTCTCCTCTTCTGCTCTTCTTTTCCTCTTCTCCTCTCCTCTTCTTTTCCTCGTCTTCTCCTCCTCTCCTCTTCTCGTCCTCTTCTCCTCCTTCTCTCCTCCCCTTCCTCTTCTCCTCCTCTCCTCCTCCTCTTCTTCTCCTCCTCCTCCTCTCCTCCTCCCCCTCCCCTTCTCCTTCTCTTCTCCTCTTCTTCTCCTCTTCTTCTCCTCCTCTTCTCCTCCCCCTCCTCTTCTCCTCCCCCTCCCCTTCTCCTTCTCTTCTCCTCTTCTTCTCCTCCTCTTATCCTCCCCCTCCTCTTCTCCTCCTCTTCTCCTCCTCGTTTTCTCTCTTCTGCTCTTGTTCTCCTGCATCAGGTTGTTCCTCATCCTCGTTCTCAAGGACTCTGGAGTCGCTGGACTGTGAACCTCCACAGTCCCAGGATGCAAAACAGTTAGATAACACACACACACACACACACACACACACACACACACACACACACACACACACACTCCGTCGCAGTTGACAGATGGAAATGAAATGGAATATGAAATGAAAGCTCTAATTGTCATCAAACTAAAGAGGCTGTTTGCTCGATTGCTGCTTTATGCCAAGTATTTAATCTCTGACAAATTAAAAAGGAAAGCAAAAAATAAAAACAGATAATCTGCCAATTTCTCAAGCTTGTTACCGATAAAGAACAAAGAGGAACGTGAAGGATGAGGGAGGACTAAATGTGTCGGATCCAGTTAGCGCTCGAGCAGAGCGGATACAGGAGCAGCTGCCAGTGTGTGTGTGTGTGTGTGTGTGTGTGTGTGTGTGTGTGTGTGAACCGTGTGTGATGTTTCAATCTGAACTTCACTAACATATGTTAGACGACACGGAGTAAAGAAAGGTCTGTACCTGACACACACCGTTTGACTCCTGCAGGACTGATACACACTCAAAGCGGTTGAGGACATCCTGGGAATCACCTGCACTTTACCCCGTTACCTGATCAGACTCCAGAGACAAAACAATCCAAAATCACAGCCAATCAGAATAGAGTGTGGGCGGAGTC
>NC_136894.1:768694-800030 GCF_949152265.1 Phoxinus phoxinus
CAGTTGCTAGGGTGTTCTGGGTGGTTGCTAGGCGGTTGCTAGGGTGTTCTGGGTGGTTGCTAGGCGGTTGCTAGGGAGTTCTGAGGTATTTTGGGTGGTTGCTAGGGTGTTGCTAGGGAGTTCTAAGGTATTTTGGGTGGTTGCTATGGTGTTACTAGGGAGTTCTGAGGTATTTTGGGTGGTTGCTAGGGAGTTATGAGGTATTTTGGGTGGTTGCTATGGTGTTGCTAGGGAGTTCTAAGGTATTTTGGGTGGTTGTTAGGGTGTTATGGGTGGTTGCTAGGGTGTTCTAAGGTGTTTTGGGTGGTTGCTATGGTGTTGCTAGGGAGTTCTAAGGTATTTTGGGTGGTTGCTAGGGTGTTGCTAGGGAGTTCTAAGGTATTTTGAGTGGTTGTGTTATTAAACGAGTGCATTATAATGAGTGCACGAGGCCTGCGGCCTCGTGCCTATAGCCTATGGTTGCTAGGGTGCTGTAACTGGTTGCTATGGTGTGGCTATGAAGATTTTAGGCCATTACTTATTGGCTGCTGGATAATATAAATCCTCTGAGGGAGAGAGAGGGGGAGACATGCAGGGGTGTCAGGCCCTTTGTGTCTGTGTGTGTGAAAAATGACAGTTGGGATTTGAATTTCTGAAAATTCCGCAATGTTAAGTCAATGGGACTTTTTTGGCCGCTTTTTCGTCCGCTGTGCGAACATCGTACACCCGATCGCTTAGAAAAGATATAGCACACCTCTCCTCAATGGGCCGGTCGATTTGACACCTCACTCAGGGGTCTGTGACAAACGGTGCGGGGCGAGTTTCGCGCCAAAAAAGCGGCAGAATAATAAGAATAAGAACTAGAACGTACATTTCCAGAAGAAAATGTGAATGGTGCTTGCAGTGGCAAAACTCACCACTCGGTTGCTAGAGTGTGGTACATGATTGCATACGAGCCAACAACCATGTCTGTACGATGTTCTGCTGCTGAGATATGGCTTATTCATGTTGTTCGGTTGGTTGCTAGGGTCTTCTGGGTGGTTACTAGGGTGTTCTGGGTGGTTGCTAGGCAGTTGCTAGGGTGTTCTGGGTGGTTGCTAGGCAGTTGCTAGGGTGTTCTGGGTGGTTGCTAGGCGGTTGCTAGGGTGTTCTGGGTGGTTGCTAGGCGGTTGCTAGGGTGTTCTGGGTGGTTGCTATGGTGTTCTGGGTGGTTGCTAGGGTATTTTGGGTGGTTGCTATGGTGTTGCTAGGGAGTTCTTAGGTATTTTGGGTGGTTGCTAGGGAGTTCTAAGGTATTTTGAGTGGTTGCTATGGTGTTGCTAGGGAATTCTGAGGTATTTTGGGTGGTTGTTAGGGATTTCTAGGGTATTTTGGGTGGTTGCTAGGGTGTTATGGGTGGTTGCTATGGTGTTGCTAGGGTGTTATAAGGTATTTTGTGTGGTTGCTAGGGTGTCATGGGTGGTTGCTATGGTGTTGCTAGGGAGTTCTAAGGTATTTTAGGCAGTTTCTAGGGTGTTATGGGTGGTTGCTATGGTGTTGCTAGGGTGTTCTAACACACACAAACTTGCTCACACACACACACACACACAATATGAAGTTATTAAAACCTTTAGTATGGGGTTAGGGTTAAGGTTAGGCATGAGGCCGGTATTTAAAATCTCTATTAAACGAGTGCCTTATAATGAGTGCACGAGGCCTGCGGCCTCGTGCCTATGAGTGAGTTTTTATAGAGTATTTAAAATCTCTATTAAACGAGTGCATTATAATGAGTGCACGAGGCCTGCGGCCTCGTGCCTATAGCTTATGGTTGCTAGGGTGCTGTAACTGGTTGCTATGGTGTGGCTATGAGGATTTTAGGCCATTATTTATTGGCTGCATGATAATATAAATCCTCTGAGGGAGAGAGAGGGGGAGACATGCAGGGGTGTCAGGCCCTTTGTGTCTGTGTGTGTGAAAAATGACAGTTGGGATTTGAATTTCTGAAAATTCCGCAATGTTAAGTCAATGGGACTTTTTTGGCCGCTTTTTCGTCCGCTGTGCGAACATCGTACACCCGATCGCTTAGAAAAGATATAGCACACCTCTCCTCAATGAGCCGGTCGATTTGACACCTCACTCAGGGGTCTGTGACAAACGGTGCGGGGCGAGTTTCGCGCCAAACTTTTGTGTGGAATAATAATAAGAAGAAAAATAAGTATGCAAGAGAACACTAATGTTGCTTTGCCTATAGGCAAGCACCATTAATAAAAACTAGAACGTACATTTCCAGAAGAAAATGTGAATGGTGCTTGCAGTGGCAAAACTCGACACTCGGTTGCTAGAGTGTGGTACATGATTGCATACGAGCAAACAATCATGTCTGTACGATGTTCTGCTGCTGAGATATGGCTTATTCATGTTGTTCAGGTGGTTGCTAGGTCGTTCTGGGTGGTTGCTAGGGTGTTTTGGGTGGTTGCTTGGGCGTTGCTAGGGTGTTCTGGGTGGTTGCTAGGGTGTTTTGGTTGGTTGCTATGGTGTTGCTAGGGAGTTCTAAGGTATTTTGGTTGGTTGCTAGGGTGTTGCTAGGGAGTTCTGAGGTATTTTGGGTGGTTGCTATGGTGTTGCTAAGGAGTTCTGAGGTATTTTGGGTGGTTGCTAGGGAGTTCTAGGGTATTTTGGGTGGTTGCTAGAGTGTTATGTGTGGTTGCTATGGTGTTGTTAGGGAGTTCTGAGGTATTTTGGGTGGTTGCTAGGGTGTTATGGGTGATTGCTAGGGTGTTCTAAGGTGTTTTGGGTGGTTGCTAGGGTATTCTGGGTGGTTGCTAGGCGGTTGCTAGGGTGTTCTGGGCGGTTGCTAGGGTGTTCTGGGTGGTTGCTAGGGTATTCTAGGTGGTTGCTAAGCGGTTGCTAGGGTGTTCTGGGTGGTTGCTAGTGTGTTCTGGGTGGTTGCTAGGCGGTTGCTAGGGTGTTCTGGGTGTTCTAGGCGGTTGCTAGGGTGTTCTGGGTGGTTGCTAGCGTGTTCTGGGTGGTTGCTAGGCAGTTGCTAGGGTGTTCTGGGTGTTCTAGGCGGTTGCTAGGGTGTTCTGGGTGTTCTAGGCGGTTGCTAGGGTGTTCTGGGTGGTTGCTAGGGCAATTCTGGGCGGTTGCTAGGGTGTTCAGGGCAGTTGTTAAGGTATTTTTGGTGGTTGCTATGGTGTTACTAGGTGGTTGGTAGTTTTCACAGATGGTTACTATGGGGTTAGGGCTAAGGTTAGGCACTCGGCCGCAGAGTATTTAAAATCTCTATTAAACGAGTGCATTATAATGAGTGCACGAGGCCTGCGGCCTCGTGCCTATAGCCTATGGTTGCTAGGGTGCTGTAACTGGTTGCTATGGTGTGGCTATGAAGATTTTAGGCCATTACTTATTGGCTGCTGGATAATATAAATCCTCTGAGGGAGAGAGAGGGGGAGACATGCAGGGGTGTCAGGCCCTTTGTGTCTGTGTGTGAAAAATGACAGTTGGGATTTGAATTTCTGAAAATTCCGCAATGTTAAGTCAATGGGACTTTTTGGGCCGCTTTTTCGTCCGCTGTGCGAACATCGTACACCCGATCGCTTAGAAAAGATATAGCACACCTCTCCTCAATGAGCCGGTCGATTTGACACCTCACTCAGGGGTCTGTGACAAACGGTGCGGGGCAAGTTACGCGCCAAACTTTTGTGTGGAAGAATAATAATAATACTAGAACGTACATTTCCAGAAGAAAATGTGAATGGTGCTTGCAGTGGCAAAACTCACCACTCGGTTGCTAGAGTGTGGTACATGATTGCATACGAGCCAACAACCATGTCTGTACGATGTTCTGCTGCTGAGGTATGGCTTATTCATGTTTTGGGTTGGTTGCTAGGGTGTTCTGGGTGGTTACTAGGGTGTTTTGGGTGGTTGCTAGGCAGTTGCTAGGGTGTTCTAGGTGGTTACTAGGCAGTTGCTAGGGTGTTCTGGGTGGTTGCTAGGGTGTTCTGGGTGGTTGCTAGGCGGTTGCTAGGGAGTTCTGAGGTATTTTGGGTGGTTGCTAGGGTGTTGCTAGGGAGTTCTAAGGTATTTTGGGTGGTTGCTATGGTGTTACTAGGGAGTTCTGAGGTATTTTGGGTGGTTGCTAGGGAGTTATGAGGTATTTTGGGTGGTTGCTATGGTGTTGCTAGGGAGTTCTAAGGTATTTTGGGTGGTTGTTAGGGTGTTATGGGTGGTTGCTAGGGTGTTCTAAGGTGTTTTGGGTGGTTGCTATGGTGTTGCTAGGGAGTTCTAAGGTATTTTGGGTGGTTGCTAGGGTGTTGCTAGGGAGTTCTAAGGTATTTTGAGTGGTTGTGTTATTAAACGAGTGCATTATAATGAGTGCACGAGGCCTGCGGCCTCGTGCCTATAGCCTATGGTTGCTAGGGTGCTGTAACTGGTTGCTATGGTGTGGCTATGAAGATTTTAGGCCATTACTTATTGGCTGCTGGATAATATAAATCCTCTGAGGGAGAGAGAGGGGGAGACATGCAGGGGTGTCAGGCCCTTTGTGTCTGTGTGTGTGAAAAATGACAGTTGGGATTTGAATTTCTGAAAATTCCGCAATGTTAAGTCAATGGGACTTTTTTGGCCGCTTTTTCGTCCGCTGTGCGAACATCGTACACCCGATCGCTTAGAAAAGATATAGCACACCTCTCCTCAATGGGCCGGTCGATTTGACACCTCACTCAGGGGTCTGTGACAAACGGTGCGGGGCGAGTTTCGCGCCAAAAAAGCGGCAGAATAATAAGAATAAGAATAAAAATAAGTATGAGCAATAACACTAATGTTGCTTTGCCTATAGGCAAGCACCATTAATAAGTATGAGCAATAACACTAATGTTGCTTTGCCTATAGGCAAGCACCATTAATTAGTAAAAAAAAACATTGTATCCATTCAAATCCCACTCTGGCCAGTCTAGAGGTAATTAGCGGCGCTGGATGTCTCGAGACGGCTGATTGTGAGGATGTTGTTTATTGGAAGGTTTCGGTTGCTTCCCTCGTTTATTGGAACGACTCATTGCTTCCCTCGGCCACGGCGTCTGTGACGTTCATCTTCCAGAGCTTCTGTCTAATGGAGGAGGACCGACCCCGTGCGGCGCGGGCACACACTTAATTGTTTAATAGCGCTGGTTTAAAATTGGAATAAAAAGCAAGCTGGAATAAATTAAGATCTGTTTTACTTCATCAGTTTTTAATTAGATACATCATGTTCGCTCACGTTCCCCGGCTAATTATCAGGGAATCCAAACAAGTGCGTTAATGTTTATTCCACAGCTGAAAGAAACAGAAAAGAAGCATATATTCTATTCTATTCTATTCTACTCTATTCTATTCTATTCTATTCTACTCTATACTATTCTTTTCTACTCTATTCTACTCTATTCTAATCTACTCTATTCTACACTATTCTATTCTATTCTACTCTACTCTACTCTACTCTATTCTACTCTATTCTACTCTATTCTATTCTACTCTACTCTACTCTATTCTATTCTATTCTACTCTACTCTATTCTATTCTACTCTACTCTACTCTATTCTATTCTACTCTATTCTATTCTATTCTACTCTATTCTATTCTATTCTACATCGGCTAATTATCACTGGTGTTTTTCAGGGAATCCAAACAAGTGCATTATTGTTTATTCCACAGCTGTAAGAAACAGAAAATAAGCATATATTCTATTCTATTCTACTCTACTCTATTCTATTCTATTCTACACTATTCTATTCTATTCTACATCGGCTGATTATCACTGGTGTTTTTCAGGGAATCCAAACAAGTGCATTAATGTTTATTCCACAGCTGAAAGAAACAGAAAATAAGCATATATTCTACTCTACTCTATTCTATTCTATTCTACTCTATACTATTCTTTTCTACTCTATTCTACTCTATTCTAATCTACTCTATTCTACTCTATTCTATTCTACTCTATTCTACTCTATTCTACTCTATTCTATTCTACATCGGCTGATTATCACTGGTGTTTTTCAGGGAATCCAAACAAGTGCATTAATGTTTATTCCACAGCTGAAAGAAACAGAAAAGAAGAATATATTCTATTCTAATCTATTCTACTCTATTCTATTCTACTCTATTCTATTCTATTCTAAATCGGCTGATTATCACTGGTGTTTTTCAGCGATTCAAAACAAGTGCATTAATGTTTATTCTACAGCTGTAAGAAACAGAAAAGAAGAATATATTCTATTCTATTCAATTCTATTCTACTCTATTCAATTCTATTCTACTCGATTCTTTTCTACTCTATTCTACTCTATTCTATTCTATTCTATTCTACTCTATTCTATTCTACTCTATTCTATTCTACTCTACTCTATTCTACTCTACTCTATTCTACTCTACTCTATTCTACTCTACTCTATTCTATTCTATTCTATTCTACTCTACTCTATTCTACTCTATTCTACTCTACTCTATTCTACTCTACTCTATTCTACTCTACTCTATTCTACTCTACTCTATTCTATTCTAAATCGGCTGATTATCACTGGTGTTTTTCAGGGATTCAAAACAAGTGTATTAATGTTTATTCCACAGCTGAAAGAAACAGAAAAGAAGAATATATTCTATTCTATTCTATTCTATTCTACTCTATTCAATTCAATTCAATTCAATTCTACTCTATTCTATTCTATTCTATTCTACTCTATTCAATTCAATTCAATTCTACTCTACTCTATTCTATTCTATTCTATTCTACTCTATTCTATTCTACTCTATTCTACTCTATTCTACTTTATTCTACTCTACTTTATTCTATTCTACTCTATTCTATTTACTTGATTCTTTTATTTTCTACTCTATTCTACTCGATTCTTTTCTTTTCTACCCTATTCTATTCTACTCTATTCTACTCTATTCTATTCTATTCTACTCTATTCTACATCGGCTGATAATCACTGGTGTTTTTCAGGGATTCAAAACAAGTGCATTAATGTTTATTCTACAACTGAAAGAAACAGAAAAGAAGAATATATTCTATTCTATTCTACTCTATTCTATTCTATTCTATTCTATTATACTTTATTCTATACTACTCTATTCTATTCTACTCTATTCTTTTCTTTTCTACTCTATTCTACTCTACTCTATTCTACTATATTATACTTTATTCTATACTACTCTATTCTATTCTACTCGATTCTTTTCTTTTCTACTCTATTCTATTCTACTCTATTCTACTCTATTCTATTCTATTCTATTCTACTCTATTCTATTCTACTCTATTCTATTCTACTCTATTCTATTCTATTCTACTCTATTCTATTCTATTCTATTCTAAATCAGCTGATTATCACTGGTGTTTTTCAGGGATTCAAAACAAGTGCATTAATGTTTATTCTACAACTGAAAGAAACAGAAAAGAAGAATATATTCTATTCTATTCTACTCTATTCTATTTCACTCTATTATACTTTATTCTATACTACTCTATTCTATTCTACTTTATTCTATACTACTCTATTCTTTTCTACTCTATTCTTTTCTTTTCTACTCTATTCTACTCTATTCTACTCTACTCTATTCTACTCTATTCTACTCTACTCTACTCTACTCTACTCTACTATATTATACTTTATTCTATACTACTCTATTCTATTCTACTCGATTCTTTTCTTTTCTACTCTATTCTATTCTACTCTATTCTACTCTATTCTATTCTATTCTATTCTACTCTATTCTATTCTATTCTACTCTATTCTATTCTATTCTATTCTATTCTACTCTATTCTATTCTATTCTATTCTAAATCAGCTGATTATCACTGGTGTTTTTCAGGGATTCAAAACAAGTGCATTAATGTTTATTCCACAGCTGAAAGAAACAGAAAAGAAGAATATATTCTATTCTATTCTATTCTAAAAAGTAAAGTCCACTGCTTGATGTCTCTGCTTCCAGGACCTGGCAGATTAGAGCTACCAAGCTGTGATTAAAGAGTGCAGTTAGTGTAGAGTTAATTCTACAACGCCTGCATCGCGGACAGCTCGTTAAGCCTGACTGTGACGGCTCACATAATTACCTGGATCCCACATGACAAATCCAATCCAATAAATTCAATTCATTAAAAATAATGAAAAAAAGAGAAAATTAATTTTGTATCAGTTACATGCAAATAAGTATAATTTAAAACAATTAGGTGAGCTCACGTTATGAAGTCAAAAGGGGCGATTCAAATGCAAAAGATGCCAAAGGCAATAATGTAATAAAGAAATTCAGCGTTTGGATACATATTTTCTCTGTAGACGTTCCAAGACCATGTCAATTCTTCAGTTATATTCCAGAGACTCTGTGCATGAAGGCCTCATGATGTAAAGAGCCGGTACTATACCCTTTTACACAGTCCTGCTGGTGTTTTCAGGCTCTAGAACACGTTTTGACAACATTACTAAAGGCCAGATAACTCTGAACAAATGTTCAATGAAAGTTACTGGAAGAATATTTGTTCATGACTGCAAGAACGTGGATAAAGTTTTGAGAACGTTCCCTGTGAGCTGCGTAAATACAATAAATGTTCCAATAAATGCAACAGAAATGTAACAAGCACACATTATTCCATAAACAAAACAAAATCTACAATTTGAGTTCAGATTTCTGTTTGTTCACAGAATAAATGGCATATAGAAGCTTAAAGGTACAATATGTAAGAATTTTGTAATAAAATATCCAAAATCACTTGCTCCAAACATTTTTTATTTCAGAGAAATTCCAATTTTAAATAATGGCCCGTCCCGGAAAAAAATGTCGCCTGTCACTGACGTAATATCCACGCTATCCTCGGTTTCCGCTCGTACTGCCATAGCCATGACGTAACCATGGCGACAGACGTGGACGACTGCGTAGTGCGTAACGTTTAGCGGCACACAGACTTTGGGACAAAAGGAGAACTAAAAGGAGGCTCAATATCAGCGTGGCGTTTTCGAGACGCCGAGAGCTAGCGTCCGCGACTAACTTGGACTCGACAGCGCTTCACGAGTCACGACTTGACAGCGACACCGCTCTTGCACGTTCTTTATTAGGCAGGTTAGCAAATGTACATAAAACAAATCAATGTTATATAGCTCAACATGATGAACATGATCTGTATGTTACTAATGTTGATCTAGCTTACTAGTAAGCTGCTAGTTTCATATAGCAAACGAACTAACACATAGAATAACATTATAACTCAACACATGTTTAGTGTGATAGTGTAACGTTAGAGCGAGTGACAGCGCTGCGTTACCTCACGAGTTTAATACGTCTAATAAACTGTCCTGTGCGAGTATAATTCAGCAGTTGCGGGTAGTTCGGTAGAATGAATCCTTTTTCCTTTATATCCGCGGGACTCGTGTGTGATATCTGTCTATTATTAGCACTCGCGACAGCTTCATAACACTGTCATGCTAACAAACATCAATGTTTTCACTCATCCATAAACAACATTAGATCCATCAGCTCGACAGCAAGTCCCAGCATTCAGCTCGTCACTGCGTCATCAACCTACGCCTGTGTTACTGTGAGACGCTAGCGCCCCCTAGCGGCGGTAAAAAATACATATTGTAGCTTTAAAAGCGCTTCATGGGATCATTAAGTTTTAATGAATGTTTAATGTTAATTAAATTTGATCAATTAATCAGCTCGTAAACACTTCAACACAAGACAAAATGAAGTATTATGCAATCATTAAAGACATTTCTCCTTATAAAGAACCTCTTCGGCATAAATGGTTCTTTAAAATTCAAGTCAAGAACCCTAGAGTTCTGTAGAAAACCACTCAACCTTTTCTTCTGAGAGAGTATGCTCACATTTTAATGAGAGTCCTAATTAATCTCTATTAATCTCTGGTAAGATGTGTTCTGGCCGGCTGTGAATATACAGGTGTAAAGTCAACACAACACTGTGTGCTTATTAATATACGCAAAGTTTTATCGGTAACACTTTACTATAAGGTCCATCCGTTAACTACATTAGTTAGCATGAACTAATAATCAACTGCACTTATAAAGCATTAATTATTCATCTTTAAATGTTAATTTCAACATTTACTAATACTTTATTAAAATATAGTAAACAATAGTGACATATCAGGAACAAACAATGAACAGCTGGATTTTTATTAACTAACATTAACAAAGATGAATAAAGACTGTAAGAAACATATTTTAGATCATGTTGGTTAACACATGAACTAATGACCCTTATTGTGAAGTGTTACCGCTGTGTCTATGACTGACAGTAGTGTCGACACGGACGGAGAAGTCTCCAGGAGCGTAACACACACGTCATCTCTGTGACTCGAGAGTGTGTTCTTGACTCCGGTGTTCACACTCGTGACTTCAGCAGATGTGGAGGTCCAGCAGATCCGAGATCACTGACACACACTCGTCCTCATGTGACGGATTGAGAGTTTGCAACAGAGATAAAGCAGAACGCAGTTCTAGAGACGACTTTAAACTGATCTTGGATCAGGTCGTGCTTTCTGGAGGATCATGTGACACTGAAGACTGGAGTAATGATGATAAACTCAGCTTTGATCACAGGAATAAATTACACTTTACTGTATATTCACATAGAGAACTGATGATCTACATTATAATAATATCTCACTGTTTTACTGTATTTTTGATCAGATAAATGCAGCGTTGTTGAGCAGAAGAGACTCTTTCAAATACTTGATATGACAAATGAGTGGAATTTTTCTAAATACATAATATTCATAAAACAAGAGCACTTCACATTGCCTTTAAAGTTGCAGAATTTTAATAATGGGCGATTTATCGGTTATCATCCAAATTATTATCAGATTATCATATCGATATGAGTATTTTGATACCAGCGCATAACTAACCTTAATAACAGACAAACTGGAAAGTCGTTCAACTAAAAGTGCATCAATCTTTACAAAAACAGCACATTTAGTGGAAACGTGTGGAAACATCATGGTCCAATGGAAGGTTCATCTTTCACAAGTCTCGCTGTAGTTCAGGCTCGACTAGAACATGTTCTCCTGCTTGAATGTTGATTATGTTCTTCATATTCTCCATTGTTGCGGCTCCTCTCTTCCCAGTCTGTCAGTAACGCTCTGTTTACTTCCTGTCTCTATGAAGCCCCTCCTTCTGAAAAGCACACTGTGCTCTGATTGGTCGGCTGGATCAGTGTTGTGATTGGTCGAGCGCTTCGAGTGTGTTTGGGAAATGTCCCGCCCCTTACCATAACCGCCAGTTTAACACACTACTGACTAACTCAACCAGGCCCCGCCCCTTTATTCTGCGC
This sequence comes from Phoxinus phoxinus, assembly GCF_949152265.1. Classification (NCBI taxonomy): domain Eukaryota; kingdom Metazoa; phylum Chordata; class Actinopteri; order Cypriniformes; family Leuciscidae; genus Phoxinus; species Phoxinus phoxinus. The sequence goes on from NC_136894.1 coordinate 779,969, forward strand.
ATTAATTATTATAATGAGGAATATTGTGACGTGTTCGTTCCCGGGAGAAACTCGAGACTACAGTGGAGACGTTTCAGGAGTTCAGAAACACTGACACTGATGTAGAGAAGAACTGGAGCTTTACATGATCACACAGCAACACTACACACTGAAGATGAAGATGAAGACGGGGAAAAAAGCCTCAGAACATGTTCGGTGTGAGGACGAGGACTGTCGCCACTTGCAAACTTGTAAACAAAAGTTGCTTTCCAGTGACTGATAAACCCTGTGTGCAAAACTCCCAGACGTCCAGCAAAGCCAATTAGAGTATTTTAGTGCACAATATGCATCATGGACTCCATGGATGGTCCCATTTTGCATCCTTTCTTCCATTATTGATATTAACTCTACAAACTATTACCATTCTTTCACACAAATACCCTCTTCTTCTTTCTCTGTGTCTCGGCCCGACAGAAGTCCCGCTGTGGTTCCCCGAGGCCGGCGCTCAATAATTAGTTTTGAGTTTAATGGCTTTGGGAGGGTCGAGGGATTCCTGTAATCCCTGCATCTGCTCACCTCTTACTGCTAATCTTCACACACACACACACACACACACACACACACACACACACACACACACACACACACACACACACACACACACACACACCTCTTACTGCTAATCTTACCGCTCGATCTACAGCCGGCTCTTTCCCAGCGCTGAGCCCACAGGTAGTGATAATGAGTTACCCAAGTCCTCACACACACACACACACACACACACACACACACACACACACACACACACACACACACACACACACACACACACACACACACACACACACACACACACACACACACACACACACACACTTCCCAGATTTCCCTGATGGATGCGGCTGTTTCCTCCTTCTCTCGATTAACGCAAACACACAAGTTTTTATTTCAAAATGCTCATCTTCCCACACCAGGGTTATTATCGTCAACTAAAGATATTAAAAATATTTCTGTTCAATAAAAAATATATATATATCGACCACAACAGAGTGAAAAAAGATAAACGCTGGCGAACGATAGCGGAGCTGTAGTTAATTTTTGATCCCTTAAAACTCATCACTAAAATGACATTAAAATATCTTGAATGTAACTCAACACCCTCGCCTCATTTAGTATGCGCGGTTCTATGAATATGCAAATGAGCCCCGCCTCCACTCACTCACTCACTCAGAGATCCACTGGTGGACGATCACACGTTGATCTGATTGGTTACACAGTTCTATGAATATGCAAATGAGCCCCGCCTCCACTCACTCACTCACTCACTCAGAGATCCACTGGTGGACGATCACACGTTGATCTGATTGGTTACACAGTTCTATGAATATGCAAATGAGCCCCGCCTCCACTCACTCACTCACTCACTCAGAGATCCACTGGTGGACGATCACACGTTGATCTGATTGGTTACACAGTTCTATGAATATGCAAATGAGCCCCGCCTCCACTCACTCACTCACTCACTCAGAGATCCACTGGTGGACGATCACACGTTGATCTGATTGGTTACACAGTTCTATGAATATGCAAATGAGCCCCGCCTCCACTCACTCACTCACTCACTCAGAGATCCACTGGTGGACGATCACACGTTGATCTGATTGGTTACACAGTTCTATGAATATGCAAATGAGCCCCGCCTCCACTCACTCACTCACTCAGAGATCCACTGGTGGACGATCACACGTTGATCTGATTGGTTACACAGTTCTATGAATATGCAAATGAGCCCCGCCTCCACTCACTCACTCACTCAGAGATCCACTGGTGGACGATCACACGTTGATCTGATTGGTCAAGGTAGTGTGTGACGTCAGAAACTCCAGCGATTTCAAACCGTGTGTTTGAGACTGTCTTTGGTTCACTGCAGTTTTAAGCAGAAAATACTCAGCAATGCTGTCCACTTATGAACTTACACATGGTGTGTGTTAAAGCAGATTAATAACTCCACATACACACATAAACTACAGTAAAAGCATGACAGATTTCTCAGGTGTCGAGTTACGGTCAGGATATTTTAAGGCATGAAGAATATGTCACTTTGGTGATGAAAGATGGGTTATATGCTTCTCGTACTGCTCTTGTCCAGCGAACACTGCAGCATCCTCATCATTATCTCGCGGAGAGCGTCCTCAGTGCTCTCTGCACACCTGGCTCGTTAGCGAGCCGATGATTACCTGTAATTATCCAGTAACTCCGGCCCGGCAGAGCTCCACCTCCACAGGTGCTGACACTAAACACACTCATTAATATTGCAGGATGAAGATCAAACGGGCTTTAATTGAGTCTGGCTTCACTTCATAACGCAGACGATCGGGGGGGAGGGGGTCCCGCCTAATCTCTCACAATTAAACCAAATTCACAATTATTTGATAGAAACTTCAAGTCTGAGCAAAAGCAGTTGATGAGCAGAACACAGATGGACCAAACCTCACCGCTAACATGCAAAGGCTTCATCGCACAGTTTGGTGCATTATTATATTACCAGACATATTATATTGACATTATATTATATTATTATATCCTCCATGGCCTCGACTGACACATACCTCGGCACTAACACATTATTAATATATAATTATAATAATAATAAAATAACTTATCTTCTTATCTACATATCTTCTTAGTAATCATATAATTGCGTAATAATAATAATAATAATGTTCTATTGATTGTTCTATTTAATATTACAATACAATAGTAATATAATAATATTAATTTAAAATAATCATCATCATCTTTTTACAAATCTTTCTATTTGCAGCAGGAAATAAAAAACATTTCTGCACTTTAATCCCCTTTTGAGTAAAATTATTTAATGCAAAACAATGTGTAGAATTGGTGCAGTGATTACTCCCTCGTCTGTCACACAGGGAGTGTGTGTGTACTGTAGTGCAGCATCAGTGTGGCAGTGTGTGTGTACTGTAGTGCAGCATCAGTGTGGCAGTGTGTGTGTATGCAGAACACAACCTGCACACGTTCTTCTCACATGCACAATCTATTCAAAGGTCAGAGATGGCAGTGTTCATCTCAGCGCTGAGAACACCAGGTGGAAACTCATAACCTGTTAATTACTGTGTGTGTGTGTGTGTGTGTGTGTGTGTGTGTGTGTGTGTGTGTGTGTGTATGAGGCCATGGGTCTGTGAAACACCGTGACCCTTCGTCCCTCACGGTGAACATCATGTAATGGCTTTTCTCCCTTTCCATCTCTCTACCTCGATCGCCCGAACTCACTGACCAGAGAGAGAGAGAGAGAGAGAGAGAGAGAGAGAGAGAGAGAGAGAGAGAGAGAGAGAGAGAGAGAGAGAGAGAGAAAGAGAAAGAGAAAGAGAAAGAGAAAGAGAGAGAGAGAGAGAGAGGGAGAGAGGGAGGAGAGAGAGAGAGAGAGAGAGAGAGAGAGAGAGAGAGAGAGAGAGAGAGAGAGATTGGCCAGTGGCCTTTCTGCTAGCAATGTACTAAAACATGCTAAAAATGTACTAAATCAGATTAAAACCAGGCTAGCAATGTGTTAAGTAATGCTAAAAACAGGCTAGCAATGTGCTGAATCATGCTAGAAACATGTAAGTAAGCTGTTAAAAATGCTATAAACAAGTTTACAATGTGGTAAATCATGCTAATACATGCTAACAACATGCTAAATAATGTTAGAATCATGTTAACGATGTGCTAAATGATCCCAGCAACATGCTAAATCATGCTAGACATGTATGTGCTAGCAACGTGCTAATCATGATGGAAATATGGTAGCAAGAAACATGCTAAAAATATGCTAAATCATGCAAAAAAACATACTAGAAACATTATGATTTTGTGGAGAAAATAACATGAATTTTTCCATTGTCATTAATTTATGATAGAAACCTGCTAGCAATTTGTTAAAAAATGCTAGAAACATGTTAGCAATTTGTTAAATCATGCTATGCTAACAACATGCTAAAAACATGCAAGCATTGAGCTAAAACATGCTAGAAACAAGCTAGTAAACGTCTATGATTCTGTGATTCTGTGGAGAAAATGACGACCATTTTCATTCATTAATGATAGAAACCTGCTAGCAATCGCTAAAACATGCTAGCAATGAGCTAAATCATGCTAGAAATGTTTTAAAACGTGGTAGCAAAATGTTAAATCATGCTATGCTAGCAACATTCTAAAAAACATGCTAAAACGTTTATGATTCTGTGGAGAAAACGACGACCATTTTCATTCATTCATGATGAAAAACCAGCTAGCAATGTGCTAAATCATGCTAGAAAACATGCTAGCTACGTCTATGATCCTGTGCTTTTGTGCAGAAAACGATGAGAAGTGTAATTTTCGCGTGAGCGTCTGCTGTGGATGTGGCGTTTCTGAACCCCTCGGGATCAAACTCCCACGGCCACATGCCACGAGCTCCCCGTCCAACAAATCAATCTCCATCTCCGCATCATCCCGTCTCAATATGACTTTCCCCGCGCGATCGATCGCCGAAGGAGTGCAGAGCTGAAAGTGGAATTGAATGATGCCTCCATTCTAAGCGCAGAGGATCGATGTACAGATGCAAGAAGGTGCCGGCAAGATTAATTAATAAATTCATGGATTGCTTAAGAGGGACTCGGCAGGGAGAGTCCGGAAGGCGTTCTTCTACGAGATCGCGGTAATCGAGTCTGAAGCCGAAGTCCTGCGCGTCTCCTGGGCGCCTCGAGGGGAACTACTGCAGTATTAAGCAGAAAATACTCAGCAGTGCTGTCCACTTATGAACTACACATGTGTGTGTTAAAGCAGATTAATAACTCCACATACACACATACACTACATTAACAGCTGGATTCTCACGACACTTTAAAGTACATCTAAAGCCTAATTTGCAGAGAAAGAAGGAGTGTTTGCACTGACGAATTATTCTTTTTTGAGCACATTTCGCAGCAGCTGTCAAGCTGACTGTGGGAGGGTACTGGATAAAACACAGGTTTTTACAGTAAAATACGGCATGCATAAAGTGCCACACTTGTTTAGTCAAATCATCCCCATAAGGAAAGAGCCAATAGACCAAACTCAGATCTCTCCAAGCATACGAGCATCTCCTCTCTGCACGTGGACACCGCGATGTCCTCGCCAGGATAACAGCACTGCGGGTCTGAGTGATTTCTCAAAAAATAAATAAATAAAATGAATCCGTAATCCAGGATTAATATCAAACCATCTTCCACATCACTCCCACACAGCTTTTAAACAGCCAGCTTCTCCTGAGAAACACTATTACGCCTCCGTAGCGTGTGTTTGAGGAGCCCACAGAACTCCACAGGCTCACGGGTCTCCATATAACACCGATCTCCACTATTAAAGAACGCTTTATACAGAAAAGGCTCTACATAAGGAGGAGTAATCTCTCAGGTGTGCTCGGCGCTGTCAAAATAAAAGTCCTGCTTCAGACATATCGGCCAAACCAAAGAAACTTGTCAGCCGAGACGATATTTAAAAAAAGCTCAAAACCGGCCGATATATCGGGTTTGATCAACCAACAATTTTTTTGGGGATTATTACCGCCAATTATTTCTTGAAATAAAGCTGAAATAAATAAAAAAAAACTAAAATTTAAACGCATTAAAATTATTAACAGGAAATAAAATAAAAAAACTAAAAATTAATTAAATCGAAATGAAACCTAAATTATTACCTAAATAATTAATTCTAAATATTCAATTATGTAAAAAAAAGTATAATAATTATGACAAAAGCACAATGAAATTACAAAAATAAGTAACTAAAATTAACATGAAAGCTAAAAAAAAAATCTAAATATTAAAAATAAAACTACAATAACATTGATATAATTAATTCATGTTTAATGGGTTCTTAAAAAAATAAAATCCAGAGATGTTTACGAGCTTTAGATGCATTCAGATCTGTAAAAGTGTGGCATGATGGGATCCTCTAGCGGCTCTGACGGAACCGTACGCTTCTATCAGATCCGGTTCCTCTAAGATTCTTAATTGGTAGGTAATTCTTATTGCACTAAAGGTCTTTAAAATAAGAAAAAATAAGAAAAACATCTTTAAATAACTGATCACTGAAAGGTTCTTTAGGGAACCAGAAATATTTCTTCATGGCGTCGCTGTGAAACCCTCTATTGAAGCTTTATTCCTGAGAATGCACGCCTGCGCCACACATGCACCTGACGGAGAGTAACTGTGGGACAGAGGGATGGAGAAGAGAAGAGAAGAGAAGAGAAGAGAAGAGAAGACGTGCAGTGGATCGACACGCTCGGCTGGAGGCTCACAACCTTACAACCATTCTGACGTTTCCAATGAATATGGAACAATCCCATCATGCAACATTACCCAGATCATCCCACGGGTCTCGCGACGCTTCCTCTGGGAAGAACATGGAAAAGGCACAATAGACATCTCAAACAATAGAGAGAGAGAGAGAGAGAGAGAGAGAGAGAGAGAGAGAGGGAGAGGGAGAGAGAGAGAGAGAGGGGGAGGGGGGGAGGGGAGAGAGAGAGGGGGGGGGGGGGAGAGAGAGAGAGGGGGGGGGAGAGAGAGAGAGAGAGAGAGAGAGATTCACTATGAATTGGACGTGTTGTACTGTGCATATACCAAGCGTGCCGCACAAGCCCTGACGAGTGAAGCCGAAGCGCCTCGATCGCCCCCCGGTGGCTGGTCCCAGTATAGGTCATAAGCCCCGCCTCCCCGTGTTATTCAACGGGACGTGAGACCGACTAAACAATTCAATTACAATTCAAATATATTGTTTTCAAAGGTGGTTTCTGTCATTTGCTGTCGTTTTTTTTTTTTTGCTCTCGTGTAAGAAAAACGTTCAGCTTTAATTTCCAATATATCGTGCAAAAATACAATTTTCAAATTGATATGAAATGTATATTTTCAAAAATATGTGTTACTCTAAAACTGTGAGAAAATCAAAGCCATAAATCTAAACAAGTTGTGTTCCAAATGTGTGCTTGATATCTAAGAGTGTGTTCGGCTGCAGTACCAAACGCTTCCACTAGTGTGTGTGTGTGTGTGTGTGTGTGTGTGTGTGTGTGTGTGTGTGTGTGTGTGTGTGTGTGTGAGTAAGTAAGTGAGTGTGTGTGTGAGTGTGAGTGAGTGAGTTTCACCTGAATACTCTACTTGCACTTTTGTAAATAAACACTGTGTTTGGATTCACTTACCTGGTCTCTGAGTGTGTATCCTGACAATGTGGTGTTATTAATCTGCTTTAACACACACATGTGTAAGTTCATAAGTGGACAGCATTGCTGAGTATTTTCTGCTTAAAACTGCAGTGAACCAAAGACAGTCTCAAAAACACGGTGTGAAATCGCTGGTGTTTCTGACGTCACACACTACCTTGACCAATCAGATCAACGAGTGATCGTCAACCAGTGGATCTCTGAGTGAGTGAGTGAGTGAGTGAGTGGAGGCGGGGCTCATCTGCATATTCCTAGATCCGCACATACTAAATGAGGCAAGGGTGTCGAGTTACATTCAAGGTATTTTAAGGCATTTCATAAGGAAACAACGTTTAAACATGTAATTTTGGTCAAAGGTGAGTTTTAAGGGATAAAATGATTGACTACAGGGAGACTTTAGGTAAGTTAGTTATCGCTAACTATCCCTTTAACCTTCCTCAGCTTCAGCCTTTGTGTCTGATGCAACAGCAACAATAACAGGTTAAATCCCCCCATCGTGAGGAGCTTCACACACACACACACACACACACACACACACACACACACACACACACACACACACACACACACGGGTCGTAAGTGGGCAGAAGGGGGAGTGGCTAAAATGCTAATTAGCGAGCAGATGAATAGAGGTATCACAGTGGTGTGAGGGAATAAGTCGCTGAATCGATGCGAGGTAATTTACGACACGAGCTCCGTCGCTGAGAGGCAGGCATAAATCATAAATCATAAATCTGCCTCATCATAATTAACCCAAGGGCAGAGCAAGGACGAGTCTAAAGTGGAGAGCAGCAGAAACACGTTCTCTAAACAGGATTCAAGTCACTTCACGTTTTTTTTATATAGCGCTTTTCACATCAGCACATCATTACACAGCAGCTTCACAGACGCGCATATCACAGTGTTCTGCTATCAGAGGAACGTTACGCTTTCAGAAATACACATATACAAACCACAGTTATCTAAAAATGAGTAATTTAATCAGATGCAATGAGCTCACTGATGAATACTTGTGTGTTAAATGATTATGACATTGGTGCATGTTGCAGTGTGAGTGACCCCTACCGCACTGTAAGCATTTAAACCACGCCAATTATAGTTTTTTAATGCAAACTGGGCTCATTTAAGATCAACAATGACTAATCCTGAGGAAGCGCTGACCAGTTCACTCAGGGTTTCTGGGTAATTCCTCGACACTCTCGGTCAGTCCACTATAATACAGCAGTGGGGGGGGGGCATACATCTGTGTTACTAATGAACACCAGGCCTGCAGATGAATGAAACTTCCCCAGGGACACGATCATAATTCATACATAATGTGTGATGTCATTTCTCGATGTTCACTTCATAAACGGCGAGTGAACGTGTCATTAGACGAACACACAGATTTGATCTCACAAGAACTGATTAGATGAAGTGTGTTTTATGTGGTTATGAATAAATCAATAATTAATATGGAAAATGAACTAAATTTTTAATTTTGCACTCTTTCATCATATAAAACAATTTTGGGGAAAAAACGTGATATTTGATAAAGAGTTAGTAATTTTAGTCAAATTAATGAATTAATGAATATAATGTGATGAAATATTGGCTAGATTAAGGATATATTTGTCTAGACAAAATAAAAAAAATTGAGCAAGGATGCATAAAATTGATCTACAGTAAAAGTACAGTAAAAATATTAATATTTTATTTATATTATATGATTTTCACAAAATCATTTTTTTTAAGTTGACATTTCCACATTTCAGTATGAGTGTGTGTGTGTGGGTGTGTGTGTGTGTGAGTGTGTGTGTGAGTGTGTGTGTGAGTGTGTGTGTGTCTCAGGTATGAGTGTGTGTGTGAGTGTGTGTGTGTGGGTGTGTGAGTGTGTGAGTGTGTGTGTGAGTGTGAGTGTGTGTGTGAGTGTGAGTGTGTGTGTGTCTCAGGTATGAGTGTGTGTGTGTGAGTGTGTGTGTGTGGGTGTGTGAGTGTGTGTGTGGGTGTGTGAGTGTGTGTGTGTGGGTGTGTGTGTGTGTGTGGGTGTGTGAGTGTGAGTGTGTGTGTGAGTGTGAGTGTGTGTGTGGGTGTGTGAGTGTGTGGGTGTGTGTGTGTGTGAGTGTGAGTGTGTGTGTGAGTGTGAGTGTGTGTGTGTCTCAGGTATGAGTGTGTGTGTGAGTGTGTGTGTGTGGGTGTGTGAGTGTGTGTGTGAGTGTGAGTGTGAGTGTGTGTGTGAGTGTGTGTGTGAGTGTGAGTGTGAGTGTGTGTGTGAGTGTGTGTGTGAGTGTGAGTGTGAGTGTGTGTGTGTGTGGGTGTGTGTGTGTGTCAGGTATGAGTGTGTGTGTGTGTCTCAGGTATGAGTGTGTGTGTGTGTGTCAGGTATGAGTGTGTGTGTGTGTACCGCTGATGTGTGTGTACCGCTGATGTGTGTGTGTCTCAGGTATGAGTGTGTGTTTGGCTGATGTGTGTGTTTGGCTGATGTGTGTGTCTCAGGTATGAGTGTGTGTTTGGCTGATGTGTGTGTAGCGCTGATGTGTGTGTGTCTCAGGTATGTGTGTGTGTTTGGCTGATGTGTGTGTGTCTCAGGTATGAGTGTGTGTTTGGCTGATGTGTGTGTGTCTCAGGTATGAGTGTGTGTTTGGCTGATGTGTGTGTACCGCTGATGTGTGTGTGTCTCAGGTATGAGTGTGTGTTTGGCTGATGTGTGTGTGTCTCAGGTATGAGTGTGTGTTTGGCTGATGTGTGTGTGTCTCAGGTATGAGTGTGTGTTTGGCTGATGTGTGTGTGTCTCAGGTATGTGTGTGTGTTTGGCTGATGTGTGTGTGTCTCAGGTATGAGTGTGTGTTTGGCTGATGTGTGTGTGTCTCAGGTATGAGTGTGTGTTTGGCTGATGTGTGTGTGTCTCAGGTATGAGTGTGTGTTTGGCTGATGTGTGTGTGTCTCAGGTATGAGTGTGTGTTTGGCTGATGTGTGTGTTGCACTGATGTGTGTGTACCGCTGATGTGTGTGTACCGCTGATGTGTGTGTGTCTCAGGTATGAGTGTGTGTTTGGCTGATGTGTGTGTTGCACTGATGTGTGTGTACCACTGATGTGTGTGTGTCTCAGGTATGAGTGTGTGTTTGGCTGATGTGTGTGTTGCACTGATGTGTGTGTACCGCTGATGTGTGTGTACCACTGATGTGTGTGTGTCTCAGGTATGAGTGTGTGTTTGGCTGATGTGTGTGTACCGCTGATGTGTGTGTGTCTCAGGTATGAGTGTGTGTTTGGCTGATGTGTGTGTTGCACTGATGTGTGTGTTGCACTGATGTGTGTGTTGCACTGATGTGTGTGTACCGCTGATGTGTGTGTGTCTCAGGTATGAGTGTGTGTTTGGCTGATGTGTGTGTTGCACTGATGTGTGTGTGTCTCAGGTATGAGTGTGTGTGTACACCTTCATGATGAATGTGTGTTGGACAGGAGAGGCTGGAAGGCGATTAGTGGCGTGTGGATCCGCACACGATCCGTCTCTTATCTCCATTAGCGGCGACACGACGAGGCGAGCGCGAGGAAGATAAACGCAGTCGGGCTCAGGAGAACAATGAGGAGTCTGGCCTCGCGACGCCATCATCATTAGTAACAACACGAGCGAGAGAAGAGAAGTGATGAACAGATGAGCACGGGTCAGGACGGGGTTAGTCCTGCAGAACTCGTGTGCAGAAAGGAGGATGGTCATTCGTCCACTAGGCGAACGCGTGTATTGTTGGGTTAGGCCACTGCACATCTTAAAATAGAGTTCAGGACACAGCGAAGGGGTGGAGAGAGGGATGAAGGACACGATAGTTCATCCCTCTGTTCTCTCTCTCTATCCTCATCCCTCTGTTCTCTCTCTCTATCCTCATCCCTCTGTTCTCTCTCTATCTCCTCATCCCTCTGTTCTCTCTCTCTATCTCCTCATCCCTCTGTTCTCTCTCTCTATCTCCTCATCCCTCTGTTCTCTCTCTCTATCTCCTCATCCCTCTGTTCTCTCTCTCTATCTCCTCATCCCTCTGTTCTCTCTCTCTATCTCCTCATCCCTCTGTTCTCTCTCTCTATCTCCTCATCCCTCTGTTCTCTCTCTCTATCTCCTCATCCCTCTGTTCTCTCGCTCTATCTCCTCATCCCTCTGTTCTCTCTCGCTCTATCTCCTCATCCCTCTGTTCTCTCTCTCTATCTCCTCATCCCTCTGCATCCCTAATAACAATAAACTGGACCTCACAGAATAATCATCAATATTTGAGGCTTTTAATATTCCTTTCTTAGCCCGTAACGAGAGATGTGAGCGCGAGTTCTCTCCGCCCGCCGCGGCTCCGCCTCCCGTCACGAGCGACGCCGTTACACAGATAATGAGGGATAATAGACCCGACAGAGACGCATTTGCTCATTTCCCTCTTTATTAATACAGGCCATGAATATGAATGGTTATGGATATTAGTGCGCTGAGAGGAATCAAAATCTTCTATTAAAGCTCCACAAGCAGCTTTAAAACATGTGCTCAGATGCATCGCTGAGTGTGTGTGTGTGTGTGTGTGTGTGTGTGTGTGTGTGTGTGTGTGTGAGAGAGAGAGAGAGAGAGTGTGTGTGTTTGTGTGTGTGTGTGAGTGAGTGAGTGAGTGAGTGCGTGCGTAAGTGAGTGTGTGTGTGTGTGTGTGTGTGTGTGTGTGTGTGTGTGTGTGTGTGTGTGTGAGTGAGTGAGTGAGTGAGTGAGTGTGTGTGTGTGTGTGTGTGAGTGTGTAAGTGAGTGAGTGAGTGAGTGAACGAGTGTGAGTGAGTGCGTAAGTGTGTGTGTGTGTGAGAGAGAGAGAGAGAGAGAGAGAGAGAGAGAGAGTGTGTGTGTGTGTGTGTGTGTGAGTGTGTAAGTGAGTGAGTGAGTGAGTGAGTGTGAGTGAGTGTGTGTGTGAGTGTGTGTGTGTGTGAGTGTATGTAAGTGTGTGAGTGAACGAGTGTGAGTGAGTGAGTGCATAAGTGAGTGTGTGTGTGTGTGTGTGTGTGTGTGTGTGTGTGTGTGTGTAAGTGTGTGAGTGAACGAGTGTGAGTGAGTGAGTGCATAAGTGAGTGTGTGTGTGTGTGTGTGTGTGTGTGTGTGTGTGTGTGTGTGTGTGTGTGTGTGTGTGTGTGAGAGAGAGTGAGTGAGTGAGAGAGCGAGCATCAAACACACACGAGTGTTTAGATCACTGAGGCTCGAGGGGCAGCGGATACAAACTCATGATCTGACACACTGGAGGAGCGTAAACATGACAGAACAACACACACACACACTCACTAACTCACACACTCACACAGTCATGCACACACTCACGCACACACAGTCACACACTCCCTCTCACGCACGCACGCGCACACACACTCACTCACTCATATACACACACTCGCACGCACGCGCACACACACACACACACACACTCACTCTTATACGCAAATGTAAACACACACTAAAAAATACACAACCAAGCACACAAACACACACGCACACTCTCTCTATCAGACACACACACACGCAAGCACACACACACACACACACTCTCACATACACACACACACACACTCTCTCTCTCTCTCTCTCTCTCTCACTCTCTCTCACACACACACACACACACTCTCTCTCTCACACACACACACACACACACTCACACACTCTCACATACACACTCTCTCTCTCTCTCTCTCTCTCTCTCTCTCTCTCACACACACACTCTCTCTCAGAGCCAGTGACACTTCATCCAAACCACAGTCAGACAGACAAACAACTATGAAAACCGAAACAAGTTCAGGTTTTATCAAGCGCTACATCACGATGTTATTGACATTTATGATACGCTGCTCGAGGAAAGGAAATAATGATCCGGCGGGAAGTGTAGGATGACAAACTGAGTCTCTGAGGAATGAATGCGATTAATTCGAGAGGGACTGAAGAATCCCCTGCGGTTACAGACTCTTCTGGATGATGGATGGATGGATGGATGGATGGATGGATGGATGGATGGATGGATGGATGGATGGATGGATGGATGGATGGATGGATGGATGGATGGATGGATGGATGGATGGATGGATGGATGGATGGATGGATGGATGGCTGGATGGATGGATGGATGGATGGATGGATGATGGATGGATGGATGATGGATGGATGGATGATGGATGGAGGGATGGAGGGATGGATGGGTGGAGGGATGGATGGAGGGATGAATGATGGATGGAGGGATGGATCATGGATGGGTGGATGGATCATGGATGGAGGGATGGATGGCTGGATGGATCATGGATGGATGGATCATGGATGGGTGGAGGGATGGGTGGATGGATCATGGATGGGTGGACGGATCATGGATGGATGGATCATGGATGGGTGGATGGATCATGGATGGATGGATCATGGATGGGTGGATGGATCATGGATGGATGGATCATGGATGGGTGGATGGATCATGGATGGAGGGATGGATCATGGATGGATGGATCATGGATGGGTGGAGGGATGGTGGATGGATCATGGATGGGTGGATGGATCATGGATGGATGGATGGATGGATGGATCATGGATGGATGGATCATGGATGGGTGGATCATGGATGGGTGGATCATGGATGGATGGATCATGGATGGGTGGATGGATCATGGATGGATGGATGGATGGATCATGGATGGATGGATCATGGATGGATGGATCATGGATGGGTGGAGGGATGGTGGATGGATGGATCATGGATAGATGGATGGATCATGGATGGATGGATCATGGATGGGTGGAGGGATGGTGGATGGATGGATCATGGATGGATGGATGGATGGATCATGGATGGATGGATCATGGATGGATGGATGGATCATGGATGGATGGATCATGGATGGATGGATCATGGATGGATGGATCATGGATGGGTGGATCATGGATGGATGGATCATGGATGGGTGGATGGATCATGGATGGATGGATGGATGGATCATGGATGGATGGATCATGGATGGGTGGATGGATCATGGATGGATGGATGGATGGATCATGGATGGATGGATCATGGATGGATGGATCATGGATGGATGGATCATGGATGGATGGATCATGGATGGGTGGATGGATCATGGATGGATGGATGGATGGATCATGGATGGATGGATCATGGATGGATGGATCATGGATGGGTGGAGGGATGGTGGATGGATGGGTGGATGGATCATGGATGGATGGATCATGGATGGGTGGATGGATCATGGATGGAGGGATGGACTGACTCCCATAATTTAAAGCTTGTTTCTTGTTTTAAAAGAAAGTATAATAACTTTTACAACGAATCATTACTGAAGCCCTGAAGGCACATCCTCAAACTCTTCTGTTCTTCCTCTTTCCCTCGCTCTCTCCCTGCAGCGCTGGATCGCTTTCCTGTGTTGAATCTGTGCACTTTCTACTTCAAATGTTAATGTGCTGCGGGACAGACCTCAGGATGAACACACATCCATATTTAATGCCCATAACCATCTATTAATGTCTCTATTAATTTTGTTGGACTGACTTCTGCCTGAACCAGAAGAAGTTCCTGCTTCCAAAAGCCCCATTTACTTTTCCAGATCCGACATCAATCTTCTCCCATGTGCTTCTGCTGTCGTTTACTCTATCCCAATATTTAATTCTATATATAATTATTAACAATACACTTCTTTGAATCTGAATCTGATTCAACATTTTTACACGGCAGTTTTTAGTTATTCCTCTCGTAGACTTGTAGTCAAGACCGAGAGCAAGTCGAGACCAAGACCGAGACCAAGTCGAGACCAAGACCAAGTCGAGACCAAGGCCGAGACCAAGTCGAGACCAAGTCGAGACCAAGACAGACCAAGACAGACCAAGTCAAGACCGAGACCAAGTCGAGACCGAGACCAAGTCGAGACCAAGACCGAGACCAAGACAAGGCCGAGACCAAGTCAAGACCGAGACCAAGACCGAGACCAAGACAGACCAAGACCGAGACCAAGTCAAGACCGAGACCAAGACAGACCAAGTCGAGACCAAGACCGAGACCAAGTCAAGACCGAGACCAAGACCGAGACCAAGACAGACCAAGACCGAGACCAAGACCGAGACCAAGTCAAGACCGAGACCAAGACAGACCAAGTCGAGACCAAGACCGAGACCAAGTCGAGACCAAGACCGAGACCAAGACAAGGCCGAGACCAAGTCAAGGCCGAGACCAAGTCAAGGCCGAGACCAAGTCAAGACCGAGACCAAGTCGAGACCAAGACCGAGACCAAGACCGAGACCAAGTCAAGACCGAGACCAAGTCGAGACCAAGACAGACCAAGACAGACCAAGTCAAGACCGAGACCAAGTCGAGACCAAGACCGAGACCAAGACCAAGTCGAGACCAAGACCGAGACCAAGACCGAGACCAAGACAGACCAAGTCAAGACCGAGACCAAGTCGAGACCAAGACCAAGTCGAGACCAAGACCGAGACCAAGACAGACCAAGTCAAGACCGAGACCAAGTCGAGACCAAGTCGAGACCAAGACCGAGACCAAGACAGACCAAGTCAAGACCGAGACCAAGACCGAGACCAAGACCGAGACCAAGACCGAGACCGAGACCGAGACCAAGACGAGACCAGGACCGAGACCAAGACAGACCAAGTCAAGACCAAGACCAAGACAGACCAAGTCAAGACCGAGACCAAGACAGATCAAGTCAAGACCGAGACCAAGACAGACCAAGTCGAGACCAAGACCGAGACCAAGTCGAGACCGAGACCAAGTCGAGACCAAGACCGAGACCAAGACAGACCAAGTCAAGACCGAGACCAAGACAGACCAAGTCAAGACCGAGACCAAGACAGACCAAGTCAAGACCGAGACCAAGACAGACCAAGTCGAGACCGAGACCAAGACAGACCAAGTCGAGACCAAGACCGAGACCAAGTCGAGACCGAGACCAAGTCGAGACCAAGACCGAGACCAAGACAGACCAAGTCAAGACCGAGACCAAGACAGACCAAGTCGAGACCAAGACCGAGACCAAGTCGAGACCGAGACCAAGTCGAGACCAAGACCGAGACCAAGACAGACCAAGTCAAGACCGAGACCAAGACCGAGACCGAGACCGAGACCAAGACCAAGTCGAGACCAAGACCGAGACCAAGACAGACCAAGTCAAGACCGAGACCAAGACAGACCAAGTCAAGACCGAGACCAAGACAGACCGAGACCAAGACAGACCAAGTCAAGACCGAGACCAAGTCGAGACCAAGACAGACCAAGTCAAGACCAAGACCGAGACCAAGACCAAGTCGAGACCAAGTCGAGACCAAGACAGACCAAGTCAGGACCGAGACCAAGACCAAGACCGAGACCAAGTCGAGACTAAGACCGAGACCGAGACCAAGTCGAGACCAAGACCGAGACCAAGACAGACCAAGTCAAGACCGAGACCAAGTCGAGACCAAGACCAAGACCAAGTCGAGACCAAGACAGACCAAGTCAAGACCAAGACCGAGACCAAGTCGAGACCAAGTCGAGACCAAGACCGAGACCAAGTCGAGACCAAGACCGAGACCAAGACGAGACCAAGACCGAGACCAAGTCGAGACCAAGACCGAGACCAAGTCAAAACCAAGACCGAGACCAAGTCGAGACCAAGACCGGGACCAAGTCGAGACCAAGACGAGACCAAGACCGAGACCGAGACCGAGACCGAGACCAAGTCGAGACCAAGACCGAGACCAAGTCGAGACCAAGACCGAGACCAAGTCGAGACCAAGACCGGGACCAAGTCGAGACCAAGACGAGACCAAGACCGAGACCAAGACCGAGACCAAGTCGAGACCAAGACAGACCAAGTCAAGACCAAGACCGAGACCAAGTCGAGACCAAGACCGAGACCAAGTCGAGACCAAGACCGAGACCAAGTCGAGACCAAGTCGAGACCAAGTCGAGACCAAGACCGAGACCAAGACGAGACCAAGACCGAGACCAAGTCGAGACCAAGACCGAGACCAAGTCGAGACCAAGACCGGGACCAAGTCGAGACCAAGACGAGACCAAGACCAAGACCGAGACCGAGACCGAGACCGAGACCAAGTCGAGACCAAGACCGAGACCAAGTCGAGACCAAGACCGAGACCAAGTCGAGACCAAGACCGGGACCAAGTCGAGACCAAGACCGAGACCAAGTCGAGACCAAGACCGAGACCAAGTCGAGACCGAGACCAAGTCGAGACCGAGACCAAGACCGAGACCGAGACCGAGACCGAGACCGAGACCGAGACCAAGTCGAGACCAAGACCGAGACCAAGTCGAGACCAAGACCGAGACCAAGTCGAGACCAAGACCGGGACCAAGTCGAGACCAAGACGAGACCAAGACCGAGACCAAGACCGAGACCAAGTCGAGACCAAGACCAAGACCAAGTCGAGACCAAGACAGACCAAGTCAAGACCAAGACCGAGACCAAGTCGAGACCAAGACCGAGACCAAGTCGAGACCAAGTCGAGACCAAGACCGAGACCAAGACGAGACCAAGACGAGACCAAGACCGAGACCAAGTCGAGACCAAGACCGAGACCAAGTCGAGACCAAGACCGAGACCAAGTCGAGACCAAGACCGGGACCAAGTCGAGACCAAGACGAGACCAAGACCGAGACCAAGACCGAGACCGAGACCGAGACCGAGACCGAGACCAAGTCGAGACCAAGACCGAGACCAAGTCGAGACCAAGACCGAGACCAAGTCGAGACCAAGACCGGGACCAAGTCGAGACCAAGACCGAGACCAAGACCGAGACCAAGACCGAGACCAAGACCGAGACCAAGTCGAGACCAAGTCGAGACCAAGACCAAGTCAAGACCGAGACCAAGTCGAGACCAAGACCGAGACCGAGACCAAGTCGAGACCAAGACCGAGACCAAGTCGAGACCGAGACCAAAGAAAACAGACTAGTGTTGAAGCTAAGCAATAACTTATGAATTCAAGAACAGCAGCATACGGGTTCAGCCGCAGTTTACATTCAATACATATTAGATTATATTATTACTTGATATACAACCACTGATGAACATAATCGGTTTTGATGAGAAAAAAAAACTATACGAGAAAAAACAAAACATACTGTAGCAACATTGACTGCCATCTGGTCAAATTAGGGAATCGCGATCCTCGCGAACACTTCATTAATTTGCCTGAAGACAAGAGGTCTTTGTCTCTTTCTCCATTACAACACACAAAGAGACTTGTAACGTGACACCCCAAAATTCCTCACACCAACATCTGCCTTCCACACACACACCAAGACACCCACGTGTTTGCACAGAGAAAAGGAATGCTAAATAGTCACTCTTAAATGTAATAAATATATCCCTTGTTGTGTTAAGATGTGTTTATAAACCATAGGAAAGCATATATATGTCCTAGTGTAACATTAATCGAACTTTAAATGTCTATACTAATGCATAATAATATAACTTTGTATTCCTATTAATGTTAATATGATGTGTTTCGTATCTTTGTAATTCTCTAAATCTAACGGAGTTGAATCTTGACTGCAAGGTACAATAATATGCATTTATTCTAGGAAAAACCATACTTCTAAATATGAATGTTAAATTCAATTTCACATGACATAGTCAAAGTGGGCGTGTCTTTACCAACAAAGGAACATTCTCCCGCTCTAGATCAGAGGATCCGATTCGCTCTTGTCCCAGAAGGAGGCGTATCCTTACATTCCTTTAAAAGAGAGAGACCAAAGCTCCTCCTCTCTCTTGTCTCCTCGCTCGCGTCCTGCCTTCGTCTGCTCATCATGTGAAGTCTGCGATACCGACTCCTCTGGAGTCCGTCTTCTTTTATTTGTTTTACTAAGTTTCTTTTGTTTAATTTTCAAATTCCACTTTGTTCGTTTCCACCTACGAGTCAAACGAACGAAGCCTGAATTCCTTCAGCAACTACCCTTCCAAAGAGACCTTCTTCAAAACTCCCGCGAACAGCTTGCTCTGGCAACAAGCACGCGCGCCTCAGCACGAGCGCGCGCACTCTGCTCCGAGAACACGCGCAGGCTGGACACAGCTCGTGCACGCAAACGAACCTTTTGCAAGTATCAAGCTCTAACGAGTTTTAATGTTTTAAGGTGTTTGATTGATGTCTCTCTCAAAGGTCTGTGATGTTTGCTGTTCTATGGTCACACGTGACCATTCTCTCTCTCTCTCTCATCCTCTCTTTATCTCTCTCTCTCTGTCCCGCAATCAAATCGAGCGCGGGCCCCAGAGCGCCCCTCCCCAACTCTCTATAACTCTCCTTCTCTCATCAGCTGTTACCCGTTTTTGTCTTGTCTGTTTAATGTAAGTAACTGTACATAGACGTATAAAACCTATAATCACTATGTGTAATCCGTTATACTCTGTAGTTTGCATTTATTAAAACAATGTATTCAAGACTGTGTCTGTGAAAAACGCTCGTAAAACCACAAACGTCAATGAGGTAGATTATAGCTACCGCGCTCCCTGTTCACTACATTAAGTAGTTTTAATTTCATAAACACCAGAAATATTAATGTTCACGGCCAGAAGGTTGGTGTTTCTTGGAGTTTATAAGGAAGGATAACTTTATTGAGAGATTAATCACTTAATCTAATCGTTGGTCGCTGGACGAACAACGATCTGATAATTACATTGATTTCCCTTAAAGATTATCTCGCAATCGAGGTTAAGTAGGATTATTGATATATGAATGAGGAATTATAATTCGTTGTGATTGATTATTCATATAATCCACCTTCACTTTCGACAATTTAATGTAACTGAAGTATGCAAAATATTAATCATATTCATGATTAGTTATTAAAATTCCCTATGGATCATTTGAGCTAATTCATA
>NC_136894.1:800230-880230 GCF_949152265.1 Phoxinus phoxinus
GAGTGTGTGTGTGTGTGTGTGTGTGTGTGTGCGAGTGTGTGTGTGTGTGTGTGTGTGCGTGTGTGTGTATGTCTGTGCGAGTGTGTGTGTGTGTGTGTAAAACAGTGTTTTCAGCACAGAAGGCTAGAGAAATAAACTCATATAACACACTTCTCTCACACTCACTAGTTTATTTTATTCAAGAAAATATGATGAGAGAATTCAGTTGATTCTTGTTCTGAAAGCCATGAAATCCCACACACACCCTGGTGATGAACACGACCGGACCGGACTCAGTGTCTTCACGGACCTCAGAGATGGACCGGACTCAGTGTCTCAGAGATGGACCGGACCGGACTCAGTGTCTTCACGGACCTCAGAGATGGACCGGACTCAGTGTCTTCACGGACCTCAGAGATGGACCGGACCGGACTCAGAGATGGACCGGACCGGACCTCAGATGGACCGGACCGGACTCAGTGTCTTCACGGACCTCAGAGATGGACCGGACTCAGTGTCTTCACGGACCTCAGAGATGGACCGGACTCAGTGTCTTCACGGACCTCAGATGGACCGGACCGGACTCAGTGTCTTCACGGACCTCAGAGATGGACCGGACCGGACTCAGAGATGGACCGGACCGGACTCAGTGTCTCAGATCTCCGGCTGTTTTTCTCCCTGCGCTCCTAATAAATTGGTTTTGCCCAGTTTGCTTGCAAATTACCCTTCCCTCCTCTCCTAATTTTCCAATTTGCTGTGTCATTTATGTGTAATTTGGGATCGCACTGGGCCATATTACTTTCACAAATAAGGTGGTAGACTTTATTGAGGCGCTTTAGAGAACGAGCGCTGTGAAGCGGAGCTGCAGACCTGAGGAGATCCTGCGGTACAAACACCAGCTCGTTTCGTCCTCAGCTCAAACACACACACACACACACATATAAGAGGCTAACATCTGCGTACACACACTCCTCAAACTAGACGAGCAGTTCGATGACAAACTTTGATGTTGGAGTGACAAAGCCTTGTCTGAACATTTTAAATAGCTTTCAAAAGCTTAAAGTTCAAAGATTTAACTCAAAATATGTTAATAGCATGTTCTAGCACAAAGCTAACATGTTTCAGCACATTGCATACAGTATTTTAGCATGATTCAGTACAACGCTAACATGTTTCATGAGTGGCACATTGCTAATGCTAGCATGTTTTAGCGTGTTTCTTACATGATTTAACGTATTGCTAGCATTATTTAACAGATTACTGCCTCATTTTGTATGCGCGGCTCTATGAATATGCAAATGAGCCCCGCCTCCACTCACTCACGTTGACGATCACACGTTGATCTGATTGGTCAAGGTAGTGTGTGACGTCAGAAACACCAGCGATTTCAAACCGTGTTTTTGAGTCTTTGGTTCACTGCAGTTTTAAGCAGAAAATACTCAGCAATGCTGTCCACTTATGAACTTACACATGTGTGTGTGTTAAAGCAGATTAATAACACCACATACACACATAAACTACAGTAAACGCTGGATTTACACCACAGGGGGACTTTAATACAAGAAGTAATATCTGTCAGAGTCAGAAAAATAATCTAGTTTTCTCTTTGGATTAAGATTATTCTGACAGATATTAGTTCTTGTTTTAACCATAAACTCAATTCTTATTGATTTTTCAGACTTAATATCTTCAGTCATTTTTCTTCTTCTCCAGTGAATGTATCTTAATTAAGAATTACTAAGAATTTAAAAAGAAAACAAGACAGAAATACTGAGGAAAACCACATGACTTTTCACTGTAACTTATGATTTGTTCTTATTTTACTTCCTAAAACGACACATTTAATAGTATTTTATTGTAAAATTACATGAAACACGGTTAGATTTACAGTGTTCCCTCATATCTGATATTCAGCAGATCATCTCATGCATCTCCTGAGGAAAGTGTTTCCAGCACAACAGTGTGTGTGTGTGTGTGTGTGTGTAGCGGGATCTGAACTCGACGCTTCTGTTCATCCCTCAGGGTCAGAGGTCAGAGGTCATCTCACGCTCGCTCCTGTAACGAGGGCGTCGCATTAACAAGCACTAATTGGATGCATTTCCCAGTTCTTCCCAAACCTGAAGGTCAGAGTCCGAGGATGAGCTGGAGAGCTTTTTTTATTGATGCTGGAATATTAATTTGATAAAAGTTTGAGCTTGAATAATGACTAAAGTGAGCAGGATCTTAGTCAGCTGTTCTTCTCTGTCCTTGAACAACTCTGAGTGTCTGAAGCTTTAGGATAACAGTGTCGCATATGGACATGCGCACACTGCCCTCTAGTGGCAAACACTGGCAGCACAGGCACACATTTACATTCATATATACAGTACTCAACATTTAAAGTGGATCAAAAAAGTTCATCAGAGTTGTCCAAAGACAAGAACGGGTATTGTACAAAGTTCATGTATAACTTTGATCAAAGGTTTTGATCCACTTCAAATGTTGACTACTGTATATTTATATACACTGCCATTCAAAAGTGTTTTAATGTTTTTAAAAAAGTCTCTTCTGCTCATCAAAGCTGCCTTTATTTAACCAAAAATACTGTAAAAACAAGATAAATATTATTATAATATAGATCATCAGTTCTCTATGTGAATATACAGTAAAGTGTAATTTATTCCTGTGATCAAAGCTGAGTTTATCATCATTACTCCAGTCTTCAGTGTCACATGATCCTCCAGAAATCAGTGTAATATGATGAAGGATCACATGATCACTGAAGACTGGAGTAATGCTGAGAATTCAGCTTTGATCACAGGAATACATTCAATTTTGAAAATATATTGAAATAGAAAACAGTTAATTTAAATCATCATACGGTATTTAACAATATTACTTTTTTTTGTATTTTTAATCAAATAAATGCAGCAGATAAATATATAATTATAATAATATTATATTACATTAATATTATATATATTTTTTATATTACCCGATTAATATTTGTATGTTTCCTCTTGAAATGTGCAGGACATTCTGGTTTTGTGAACACACACTTCAACTAAGGCGTCAGTAAACCGCACAGAAAGCTTCTGCACTTTTGAGTGATTCTGAAAACAAAGTAGAGTTGCAACGAACATCTACACCGTTCTAAACATCCATATGCAAAATTATTCACCCTCCAAAAGTAAAAATGACCTCAACGTCAGCTTAACGCATGCATGAATCATAACTAAAGCTATTAAGAGTCATTAGAGGAAACTAATATTATATCCCGTTAAGATCATTTTGAAACGAACCTGTTATTGATTTAAGAGAAAGTATACTCAACTCCCCCCCCCCCCAGATCCATTTTTTATAAAATATTAAAAACTGAAACTACTGCGGAGACAAAGACACCGACATCTGGACGCACTTCAGGTAAGATAAAACACACCAACATTTAATTTCAAAGTGAACTATCCCTTTAAGAGCTTGGGTCTCCCGGTTAACATGTACTCACGTGTGATGATGAACACGCTTGAGCTTCTGGGGATCGGCTCATACACCGCATTGTGTTAGCAAAACTCCCCTTATAAACACATGTAAAGAAGCAGGAGACAGGGATGTGGAATCAGGGTCTTTAAGAGTCATATTTACAAAAAGGTGGAACAACACAGATGATGACGGCTAGAACTACTCTTATTTACACTTAAAAAGCTCATTGCATTGAAACTATATCACATGAGAACATGGAGGAGGAGTAAAACACATGATGATAAAACCGGATGAAAGCAGCGCAGAGCGGATGGAGATCACTGCGGCGCTCCACAAAGAGTCGTCAGGCGGTTCTGCGTTAGAAAGAAGAACATCTTTGAGTTATGCAGTTTACAGAAGTTCAGTTTAATAGGGTTATAAAGACACCATTATAAAGACCTTAGGACCAAGCACACAGTAGAAGGGAACAGTGTGTCTCCTCTAAACGTCTCAGGAGAAGTTAGCAACACTTTTACTGTTCCTCCAGTCTTGTGTTCTAGCACAAATATCTAAACACTCTTATAAATCAAGACACATTTACTGCAGAAGCAACATTATAACAAAGTCTTGTTTTCTGTGAAACTTAGTGAGTCGAGGATTAAAACGAGAACAAATATCGACCCGAGAGCTCAGAAACATCTTCAGAATTCAAAGGGAAGTTGATAAGTCAGATATTAGCTCTGGTTTGAAGCACAAAACACACATTCACATTAAGTTAATGTATCGTGATTTAAAGATGCTTAGATATTTGAAAAATAGGATGAAAATACATTGTTTGCAGTGCATGAACATTTACTGGCATGATGACTGAATGTAGAGTTTCTGCTGTGACTTTAGAGCCACAGAGAGCCTGATATAAGCTCGTCCAGCGCATGTTCTCCCGGCAGTGTGTGTGTGTGTGTGTGTGTGTGCCGTACCTGCAGGCTCCTGATGCTCTGCAGAGCTCTCTCGTCCAGCCGGCTCAGATCCACAGAGTCCATCTCACTGGCCAGCAGCTGGACACACTGGAGAACAGAGAGAGCTTTATTTAACGCCACGCCAAGGCTATTTTCATGGCAAAAATTCAATTACAAAAATATAAATACAATAAAACCAAGCAAACAAACAAGTCATTATCAGGGTTCCCACAGCTCGGGTAACTTCATATTCGAGGACTTTCCCGGTCCAAATCCCTCAAACTCGAGGGTTAATGTGAACACACTTCAGGAGAGAGCAAGGTTACGTCGTGTTTCCTTGTAAGAAACAGTTGTTACAGTTTTCATGCGTCAAACTACGCAAAAAAAAAACTGTTTGCATGTATTTTTGTCCATATGACAGGGATCTGATCTTCTATTTTGAAGAATATTCGGTACATCCTCCGGAACTATTGACAAATGCTCTGATATTAACTTTTGCATGGTTGTTATTGAGGAGAGCTTCAGCTCATGTGACCGGGAGGTTCCATCGTAGCGGTTTCATGCGCATGAACGACATGACAACGTACAACACGCGGTAAACACTTCACGTAACGCGTAAATGCGCATAACTAACGATAATCAAGCAAGCTAGTGTGCATAGGCCACGAAGTGTGTGTTAAAACTTTCCAGGGTCTCTGGACCCTTTTTATCACCACGTTTTTTTTAACCGATTCATGGATGGAATCAGCTCTTTATGAGCATCAGTCACTGACCTCTCCGTTCCCCAGCGGGACGCTAATGACCACGTCTTCTCCGCCGCCAGCGATAGGAGAGCCGTTGACCGACATGCTGTAGATCTTCTCCCTGTGACGCGCGAGTCTCAATCCTGGAGTCTTCGGCAATCTGACCGACAAAACACAGTTATACACACATACACACACTGATCCAGAGAGAGCAGAGTCAAGGTGGCGACAAGTGACTTAAATGTGTTCGTCATTGAATCATTCACTCAAAAGATTCATTCAAAAATGCTGATTCAACCAGTAATTAAACAATTCCTTAAGAGTGAGTCATTGAACATTGTCAAAATAGACATTTACAAAAACGATTTGTCAGAACCTCCTCGTGCAGTTGTCTCTTCAGAATCATGGGAGAAATCTTGATCTCTAAAAAAAATTGAGATTCTCAATTTATCCAGAATAGTGCCGCTCTTACACACACACACACACAAATATGGTGAAAACTTGTTTTCTGTCAGTCAGCAGACCAATAAGAGAGCAACAGTAACATTTGCATATTAAACTGTCTTACTGCACAGTGATTGCTTTGTGTAAAAATCCATTGAATATATTTAATAAAGACCGATGTAAGGAATGTCCAGCGGTCAGAGCCAGATACCGTGCAGTCACTCACCTCGGGTCGAAGCGCGGCGTGATGAGCGGCGTGGAGCCGATGACCGACGACTCGAGGAAGCTTCTCGCTGGAGTGATCAGAGGCTTTCGTGTAGATCTACGGACAGAAGACAGACTTCAGAAGAGCAAACCACTGGCTTCCGAGGACAACAGTGTGACGGTCATACGGGACCCTGGACCACACAACCAGTCACATGGGGCAATCTGAATAACACTGATGTGTGGTTTGTTAGGATAGGACAATATTTGGTCGAGATACAACTATTGAAAATCTGGATGGGTGCAAAAAAATGTAAACATTGAGAAAATCTCCTTTAAAGTTGTGCATTTATGTTCACGATTGTGCTGCATTCACTCACAAAAATACATGTTTTATATATTTACGGTAGGACATTTACTAAATATCTTCATAGAACATTATCTTAATATCTTAATTATTTTTTGCATAGAAGAAAAATGTATAATTTTGACCCATACGATGTATAGTTGATATACCCGTGTGTCATGTGACTGGCTCTGTGGTCCAGGGTCACGTGTGTGTGTGTTACCTCTGGATGGTGTTGCTCTGTTTGCTGATGGACAGAGCTCTGGCCTTCTTGGATGTCGAAGGCGCTTTCTTTGATGCTTTCTTCTACATCAGACACATTAAAGAGAATTATTCACAGATCACGAATAAACACAATAACTTAACACATGACTTGAATGCCAGTTATGTAGATTACAAGACTCAAACCTTCTTCACTGTAGACTTCAGAGGAGCGATGTTCTCATCCTCAGAGTTTGCACCGTTCTGAGCTTCTGCAAATCAGGCGGAAGCGAGAAAATCAGCTTCGAAAACGCAGGAAATAATGTTTTATAGGTTGACGGAGGATACAAGAACAAGAAGTACCTTTTCCAGCACATTTGGGAATCACGTGATTCTCAGCAATAGCAATCTCCACTTGAGCAGCTTCTTCCCTCACCTGTGGAGAGCGAGAGAGAGAGAGAGAGAGAGAGAGAGAGAGAGAGAGAGAGAGAGAGAGAGAGAGAGAGAGAGAGAGAGAGAGAGAGAGAGAGAGAGAGAGAGAGAGAGAGAGATCAAATCAAGAACATCAGTGATGGATTTGACAAAAATATTGGAGTAACTTGATTAGTGGAAGTACCTTTGAATCGTCCACTTGTGATTTTGGCTTCTCTATATCTGAAGGTGGGATGAGAATCATGGGTCAGAATATGAAAGTATAGTCTAGGGTTGCCACCCGTCCCTTAAAACACGTAATCATCCCGTATTTACACGTAAGATGATGCGTCCCGTATCAAATCAATAAGGGACGCAATTTGTCCCGTATTTTACATTAGGCCCACACATAGTTGAATAAAAACATAAGGATTTTGCAGTATGGATAATACTAATAGCAAATATAAAGAAATCAATTTCGTAGTAGAGAAGCTCATTGCGTGGTTGTATTTTAGCGTCTTTGTTTCTATAGCGACTGAGTCTCGTGAACATGCGCTGTGAACATGCACGTGTTTAACCCCTCGTGCGCTGTTCAGGTCTTTGACCCCAAATGACGTTTGCTGAAATAAATACAAAATTATCTTTGTCCAAATGGCGTGAGACTTTGCACGGTTGACAACACTTTCTAGATCTACAAAAAATGTTTAAATAAATTTTAACAATATCTGTTTTTTATGTTAGTGTGGGGGGAAAAGTCACACTTGTGTTGTTTCAACAAAATGTAATTTTGAAACAACAGTTGTTTTTTTTAGGATTTATAGTTTTAGGAGGATTTATTGTATATTTTTTAATTTAGGATATATAAATAAATAATTTTTATACAAATAGTTTAAAAAAGAAGTAAAATTCACTTTATAAAAGACCCACATTTCTAACGTTCATGGATATGGATAATTTGACATGGTTTAGTCGTGTAAGATTTTTGCCCATCTTTTGGAAAATGCCGTTTTAAAAGTAAAGAAATGATCACTTTAGTCGATGGCTGCAGAGCTACACCATTTGCTATTTGACTAAAATACATATTTTCACTAGTTTTTAGTTGGATTCATATCTACATATTATGAAATCACAATTATAACAATAAAAATGACAGTTTGTCAAAGTTGAGCATTTTTTTGTACTGACAAAAATCTGTTTTTCAATAATGTTACATTATGATTAGAATCAAATTACATCAAGGTCGGACCCTGTTTAGAAGATTGACAAAATTCATAACTTAGTATAGTTACATGATATTCTACTTGCTTTGCCATTTTTCCAGTTGTTTACATTATTATTCATATCTCTAATGACCATAACCGAGAGACTAAATTACATGAAATATTGCTACTGACGTCATACAGTGTATATATATACAGTAGTCTGTAAGAAAGCTGCTATTGGGCAGATCTGAGGTAAAGTAGTGTCTCACTGCAGTACTCGATCCAGTTCATCTTCCTCACGGCCATGGGGAGCTTGATCAGAGCCGTTTTATAAAGATTATCCGCATCTTTCAGGAGATTGTTCGTCTTCTCCTTCAGTCTCTCGACGATGGTATGAACTGAAAACAAAGAATAAACAGACAATATAGACACACTACAGCCTTAAACGGTGTGTATCCCGAACACGGCGAGTAAAGAGAGATACCTTCGTCGTCGAAGTCCAGCAGGAACGCTTCCAGTTTGGGAGTTTTGGGATTCTTCTTGCTTTTAGCATTTTGCGTGCGTTTTCTGGGCGCCATGATGAAACTGCTCGACAAACACGATAACTTCCTTCAGTCTCACGACGATTACGCTCGTATGTGTTACTTAATCAAATCAAATTAATGTTTTTCTAACCCTAATAACCCTGTCTGCGTTGGTTTGGTTTTAACGGTGCGTCTCACACTGACTGACTGAAGCCGTTAAACAGGAAGAGCTTTTCAAATTTAACGCTGCTCCATCTCTAAGCCAATCAGCATACAGCTCTGATCCTCGCTTTGTAAATAACTCCGCGTTCTGACCAATAAGATCAGTGCATGAAGAATCTGACCAATGGTTGAGTGTTTCACTGTTGCTGCTGAAGAAAGAATCAAGCGGATTGGTGGATGATCATGATGTTGATAAATTTCCCGGAAGAAGAAGCTTAACGCTATTCTCACATGTGGAAACAACGGGATGATTTTATACGCTCAGTCACAGATATTATGTGTTTATCAGATCAAATAAGTATCTGGATGAGCTAAGTATCTGTAATGTGAGTTATTTGTAAATAACATCGAAGTTTAAAAATGTCAAGTTCAGTTTTATCCTCATTGCACCAGGAGCTGAAGCAGAGCTTCGAGGTTCTGAGGGCGAATAGAGCCGCGTGGGAGCGAGCACTGGCGGACTGCGAGCCTCTCCTCGGCGCTATCGGGAACATCGCAGTGCAGTTAAAGGCTCTGAGACACGTCCAGCTCGCTAACACTCCTCTCCACAGTTTCCCTGGTTTACACGAACGCCTTCATTACAAGCTCTCTCTGGCTGTGGACTCAGCGCTCGGGAAACTAGCAGAGAACATGTGAGTCCGGTTCATGATCGTTACAGTGCACACAGAGCTGGACAAAGTGCTCCTCAATCTCCTTACTAGAGGACAGATACTACTGGTCAAATATTACTCCCTTACAAGGAAAAGTTGTAAAGACCGATTTGTACTTAAGTAAAAGCACAGAAGGACTCGTTTTTAAAAGTGCTTAAGTATCAAAAGTAAAGAGTAAATGTCAATGCATTGTTTTATTATTGCATTGTTGTATGTAATACTTGCGGAAAATGCATTACAAGTAACTTGAGTTACGTAATCAGATTACTTTTTCAAGTAAGTAGTAAAGTAACGCATTACTTTTAAAATTTACAACAAAATATCTGAGTTACTTTTTCAAATAAGTCACGCAAGTTACTTTGTTTTCCCATTTATTGACTGACAGCTCTCCTGTCCTCATGTTGAGACAAATCAAAGTGTGTGTGTGTGTGTGTTTATTGTAGTTCTAGAGTAAATGTGAGCATTTACTCATCTCACTTGCACAAAAAAATATTCAATATTCCTCAAAATGAATAAAATCAGTGAAATGCAGAATCATAATACTATGCAAACCTCCAATAACTAAATATGTTAAATAAAACATACATTTTTATGCATTTAATCTCACTTTATTGACCAATGTGCTTGCTTCTGACCTTCGATGATTCAGTTAAATAAGAAAAAATGAAAAAACACGGTTTGCGTGTGTGCTTTCCTCTACTGTACACATGTCCTTCAGCCGGAGGATTATTATTTCACTTTTGCTGTGAAAGGGTTTTTACATTTGCCCAAATATAGAACTTTTGTGTTATAAAAAAACAAGCCCAGCCCAGGTGGGGAAAAAGTAACGCAAAAGTAACGTAACGCATTACTTTTCTAAAAAAGTAACTAAGTAATGCAATTAATTACTTTTTAAGGGAGTAACGCAATATTGTAATGCATTACTTTTATAAGTAACTTTCCCCAACACTGAATACTTATGCCTCTGGAGTTACTAGTATCTGTGGAATTAAGAGCTTTTAGAATGTTATAAAGCCTATAGAAATTAAACAACTGAATTGACACACAAAAAGACAGTCATAATCATCTTTATTTCCAAACCCTGACTGACGTTTACTATTTTCTACTCAAGAACCCTGACAGAAATGTAGAGCAAAAAGTATATTTGTCTGTCAAATGTAGTGAGGTTAAAGTAAAGTGTTTCCTGAAGAGATAATACTCCAGTAGAGATGAGAAGTGCAGTACTCGGGTACACGAGTGTGTTATGCGCATGTACAGTAACGGTGTGTCCATCTCCAGGGATGCTCTCCAGCGAGCGCGAGACGCCATCGGCCGGCAGGTTTCCGCGGTCTTCCAGTTCTACGAGAGGAACACACACACTCTGGACATCGCTGCCTGTGTGTCCAGATCGGCCGTGTGTCCCTCCGTCTCAGACATGCTGGAGTGGCTTCAGGACTCAGAACGACACTACCGTCTACAGTATCCTTTAAAGTCACCATGAAATCAAAATTTACATTATTATTGTTTTAAAGTCCCCCTGCTGTCAATCATTATATCCCTCAAAACTCACCTTTGATAATTTCTTCTGAAAAATATATTCTTCATGCCTTATAATATCTTGAATGTAACTCGACACCCTTGCCTCATTTAGTATGCACGGCTCTATGAATATGCAAATGAGCCCCGCCTCCACTCACTCAGAGATCCACTGGTGGACGATCACACGTTGATCTGATTGGTCAAGGTAGTGTGTGACGTCAGAAACACCAGCGATTTCAATCCGTGTGTTTGAGACTGTCTTTGGTTCACTGCAGTTTTAAGCAGAAAATACTCAGCAATGCTGTCCACTTATGAACTTACACATGTGTGTGTGTTAAAGCAGATTAATAACTCCACATACACACATAAACTACAGTAAACGCTGGATTTACACCACAGGGGGACTTTAAATTGATTTTCCTGGTAATCTTCTCGGGTGACGTACATTAGATCTTATTTGATAAGCGTTTCGCTCGTCACAATAGGGGAAAAATAAAATGCAACTTCCGTGTCATGCCGATGAAGTCTTGTTGGTCATTTGCTAATAGTTTCTGTGCATCGATGTACAGAAGTAAAATGGGAGGAACAATGATTTGCCAATGCTCTTTTGCATGTGGTTGTGTTAGGGGACGTGAAGCTCTTGCGAGTCATTATAAAAGCATTGAAAGGCATGTTTGCACTTTAACGGGTCCGTATACGAGAGCTCACCTCTCTGTGAAGTGATGAATTCCTGAACTCGTCGGGTCAGACTGGTGCAGAGACGGACGCTCCTGCAGACGCTGACTCCCAGTGACCTGGTGTTGATGGAGACGGCCCCGGCGAGATGGGCATCTCTGCACACGTCTGCTGGAGAGGAGAGAGTCACAGGTGTCCACGGGAGAAGCTGCTCTCCCTTAGCACTGAACACAGCTGTACACATGTTCTGTGATCATAAGTATATATATGTGTGTGTGTGTGTGTGTGTGTTTCAGATGCATTGTGCCAGGTGTCATTCTTCATGGAGACTGAGTGAATGTCAGCGGTGTGATTATCGAGAGCTCGTCTCTTCTCCACATCCAGTTATTCCCAGCATCGCAACAAAGGATCCTTCATAAAGAGAGTTTATATCTGGATACACATGCAGGACTTCTACTTCCGTGGAACTCAGACTCCTGGATTCATTTTATTCTTGCTAAACGCATGTTACTGTACACCAGCATCATTGTAGAGCAGGGCTCCATTTTAATAAATGTGGTTATTTAACGCTCTGGTACTGTTCTTCATTTTATTTCATTGAAATGATTGTACTATATTTTAGTTTTTTATTTAATATTTTGTCTTTTTAGGGAATTTTTTATGGTACTAAAATATATGTATGCAGTAGTTATAATACATTTAATCACTTTGAGCATTTGAATATTTTCAAGTTAAATTCTTAAATCTTGAACGCTTTGGAGCGACAGACTGAAGTTTGATCTCTTTTTAAAGAAGAAACTTGGCAGATTATTGATGAAGTTTTGAAAAGTGAACTTTAAAAAAAGTTATACAATTTTACATTTATTGTAAAGAAAAATGCTAAAAAATACTATTTTGAAATATATATTTTCCAAAACAAGTTTTACTCTAAAACTGTGAGAAAATCAAAGCCATAAATCTAAACAAGCTGTGTTCCAAATTTGAGGTTGATATCTCAAAAAGTGGGTTTGATATGAAACTAGATAAAATATTTTTTTTGGATCATAAACAATTTCCAGGACCATTTCCCTTTTCAAATCATGTGCACAAGTTTTTTTTGTGTTTTTTTTAAACCAAATTTCATACCATTCCTATGAAGTAAAAAATTCTTAAAAAGAAAAAGTATTTTTTTTTACTTTAACTTTTTTGGTGAAGAGCACCAGAGGATTATTTAATGCGTTTAATTCTTTACATTAATAAAATTATTGCACTGTTGTTATTGAAGATCACATCACACATCCTTTTTATTCCTAAAATGTTTCAAACACACACATTTTCAATAAAGAGAGAAACCACAGTGCACACAGCGTTGAGTCGACATTTGCCTGCAAAACACAAAATTAATGACAATTTACATCAGAAACAAACACTGCACAATGAACAGAGTTCAGCTCGCCCACAGATAATACTATTGGTCTAAAAACCAATTTAAAAACCAATTAACACTTAAGTTTGGGGACCAATTCTCACTATTAACTAGTTGTTTATTATCATGCATATTACTAAGATATCGGCTGTTTATTAGTACTTATAAAGCACATATTAATGCCTTATTCTGCATGATCATATTCTTCTTAATCACCCAATACCTAAACTTAACAACTACCTTACTAACTATTAATAAGCAGTAATTACGAGTTTGAGGCAAAAGTCGTAGTTATTAGTGAATATGTTCCCCAGACTAAAGTCAAATTAAAATCTAAATAAAGTACTCATAAACAGGACAGTCCCTGAATAAACACCAGTATATGCAGAGAGACACACAGGGAAGGGGAATGTTTCTCGGACCCACTGCTAAACACTATGATCTCGCTCTACTACACCGCCTTTAATTAAAGGTGCACTCAGTACGCTTCCCCACGGTAAAAAGTTTCACTCCTAGAGGAATTAATAATGCATTTGACTTGTAAAATGATGCACACTCACCCTTAATGAGACTGACATGTTGAGATCTCACTGTGACTTATAATTCAGTTCAGGTAAAAATGAGGCACTTTTTTGTTTTTCACTTTCATTTTTGTTAGTGGTGCAGAAATTACATATTTTAAAGCTACAGTTTTAAAAGGTAAAAGTGTCATCAAACAGAATTGCAAAAAAAAAAAAAAAAAAAAAAGTTTACCATTGCTCAGACAAACTGATAATCCCACTCCAAACTTGTAGCATTGGTTGATCCAATTGGATTGCAATTGCATTTTGGTGCCACTTGATATACAGATATTTGCCTGTGGTGAAAATCCAGCTTTTACTGTAGTTTATGTGTGTATGTGGAGTTATTAATCTGCTTTAACACACACATGTGTAAGTTCATAAGTGGACAGCATTGCCGAGTATTTTCTGCTTAAAACTGCAGTGAACCAAAGACAGTCTCAAAAACACGGTTTGAAATCGC
The DNA here is from genome assembly GCF_949152265.1 of Phoxinus phoxinus. Lineage (NCBI taxonomy): Eukaryota > Metazoa > Chordata > Actinopteri > Cypriniformes > Leuciscidae > Phoxinus > Phoxinus phoxinus. The sequence goes on from NC_136894.1 coordinate 814,169, forward strand.
TGGTGTTTCTGACGTCACACACTACCTTGACCAATCAGATCAACGTGTGATCGTCCACCAGTGGATCTCGGAGTGAGTGAGTGAGTGGAGGCGGGGCTCATTTGCATATTCATAGAACCGCGCATACTAAATGAGGCAAGGGTGTCGAGTTACATTCAAGATATTATAAGGCCATTGTTGATTGATTGACTACAGGGGGACTTTAAATATAAAGCTTTACAAACCTAAACATAAAAGTGCCTTTAAACAAAAGCAAACCCAGCAGAATAACAATATGCATATTAAGTCAACAGCATCATGCGTCCGAATTACCAAACACAAGGAGCGAAGAAACAGAGTAGATAAATGATTGGACTTCAATTGCCACAAAATGCATCCGTCCATTGAAACAAAAACAAAGAAAGAACTGAGTGCATCTTTAATTATTGTCCCCGTTACGCCTTAATCTCTCTCCATCATCCATCATACGTACTCCTTCAGAGGAAGGGTGCTGGTGGTGATAGTTTTGGGCAGATCGGGAGCAGAAGGCCTGGAGTTTGCAAAGCTCCGACCCATGTACCCGCGTCTATACCCTCCTCTCTCCATGTGTGGACAAGTGCTGCTCAGAACCGCCCCGCTGATCATGAGAATCACCGCCGACGCCCAGCCCAGGTAGATGGCCTGACCCAGCTCCCGCTTGTGCTGGAGGGGGACGTTGGGGTTGTAGAAGTCTTGCACCACACTGTTAGCAGTCCAAGACACCGGGACTAGAACGCACAGGCCCGTGAGGATGAAGAGCACCCCGCCGGACAGCGCGATACCCGCCTTAGCGTGCCGATCATCCCCGGCGCACGTGGTGCACTTCATTCCACAGCAAGACACGGTGCAGGATAACCAGCCCAGGAAGATAGCGATGCACATGAGCGCCCGCGCCGCCTGGATGTCGGGCGGGAGAGCCAGCATGGAGTCGTAGGTCTTGCACTGCATGTGGCCGGTGGTCTGGTAGATGCAGTTCATCCAGATCCCCTGCCAAACAATCTCCGAGGTCAAGATGTTGCTGCCGATGAAGGCCGTGACCTTCCACTGGGGGAGCGCGGTCACTGCGATGGCCATCACCCAACCGGTCACAGCACAGGTGAAGCTGATCAACTGCATACCTGTGTTCACCATCTCTCCACCCTCTGAGTACCACGCCTCCTCGGGCCACAACCTCGACGACACCTTTACGCCGCAGGTGCTCCTACTATGGATAATTGCCTCAGCCCTACTTGGCCACAGAGGTCGGCACGATCGCCAATCCTCAGCAAGAAGCGTCGCTCAGTCCTCCTCGAAAAATCTCTCAAGTTTCTCAATGCAAAATTTAGTTTTAGTTCGTCTTTGGGTCACTTTGCCAATCCTAGAAGGTTCCTCGCCAGATTCGTCTCAACTTTCTCAATGCAAAATTTAGTTTTAGTTCGTCTTTGGGTCACTTTGCCAATCCTCGAAGGTTCCTCGCCAGATTTGTCTCAAATTCCTCAATGCAAAATTTTGTTTTATTGCGTCTTTGGGTCACTTTGCCAATCCTAGAAGGTTTCTCGCCAGATTCGTCTCAACTTTCTCAATGCACAATTTTGTTTTAGTTCGTCTCTGGGTCACTTTGCCAATCCTAGAAGGTTCCTCGCCAAATTTGTCTCAAATTACTCAATGCAAAATGTTAGGCCAGTTTGCCAATCCTCAGCAAGAAGTGTCGCTCAGCCCTCCTTGAAAAATCTCTCAAGTTTCTCAATGCAAAATTTTGTTTTAGTCCGTCTTTGGATCACGTTTGCCAATCCTCAGCCAATCACTCAGTCCGACTCCTCAACAAAAGTTCCTTGCCAGTTTCGTCTCAAATTTCTCAATGCAAAATTGTGTCCCAGTTTGCCAATCCTCAGCCAGATGCGTCACTCAGTCCTCCTTGAAAGCTCCTTGCCAGTGTCGTCTCAAATATCTCAGAGCAACATTTTATTTTAATCCGTCTTTAGATCACGTTCACCAACGAGCAATTAGTTATTTCTCAAAGCAACATTTTGTTCAACGTTATTCTAGCCGGTCACGTTTGCCAATCCGTCTCGGTCTTGCCAGTTTTGTCTTTCAGTTTTCTCAGGGCAAAGCTTCGTTCTGGTCCGTCTTCTGGTCTCTCAGACTGGTTCACTTTCGCCTGGTCTTTTTTTTGAAGCGATGAATAATTGAAGAACTCGGCGCACTGCTGCCACTCGTCTCAACTCGCATACATGGGATTGATCAAACTTCACTGAGAGTCCCGTCCGGAGGGCAGAAGCCGGTCTGGCACCACTGTGAAGTCTTCTCAGTAAAGAAAGATCCACTCTTATCGCAGGGACATGCGTCTCTGTTGCCACCCAGTCCGGTGTTGCCTTTCCCAAATGGGTCACGCCGATTGAATTTGATACCGTGACGTGTCTGTCAAAGATGCATTACTTCCAAGGACCCAACAAACGTCACATGGCAGAGTCCTCTGTAAACTATCCAACAGTTTTGTTTGAAAAGTGCATTACACCTGATAGGATAGAAGCCGTTGAGGAGTGAAGACGCTGTCCTTTTTCAAGATCTTTACGTTGAATTAACGTTGGCTTTACTGCTCTTTTGGGGAGCACACACAAAAGGGTGCTGTGCTTCGGGCCACTTGTGCAAAGACAAAAGCGAGTCCTCCCAGCAACAAAACCTTCACAGGTTGGTCGGTTGCGTTCAGAGAGGCGGTCGCCTATTGGGCGGCCGATAACCCCAACAGGTGATTCAAGTGTGCCGGTTTGGAAACACAGCCACTCTCAACCTGAAAGGAAAGCAGTGGATGAGGGATAAAGGCAGACGGAGAGAGAGAGGGAGAGAGGGAGGGAGGGCGAGCGAATCAATTAACACAAAGACAATCAATGGGCCATCGACAATATGCTCAAGCCTTTTGAAGGCCAGTGCAAACGAGTGCTAGCTAACCAAGTGATGGACATATTTCACTCAAAAGAAGTATAACAGCGTTGATGTTGAATTCCCTTGTCTGTGAAATTTTTACAAAGGTACAAATGAACCAATTACAGCAGGTTTCCTTGCAAGGTGATTTAAAGAGGAATTAGAGTTTGTATTTTTGTGAGACCAACTTGCATTTTAACATTGTATTAAAGAGACTAATAAACGGTGTAATTTCGCCCTGGTTTCGTCCGGCTCCATGTGCAGACGTTAGCGTCTGTGGTGATGAATTAAATATTATGGGTACAAGATCCCTGGTTTAAGTTTCCTTTCTCTGGCTCTCCTTGGCAACAGTGGTCATGACAACAGCACAGGACACGGGGAACGAGCGCGCGGACACAAAACAAGAGTGCCGGCCCACAGAGAAGCTCTGGTGTGGGTGAGCAATCACACAAGCATGCAGCTTTGGAGCCGGCAAGCTGTGCAATAAAGAAACGTGAGCGCGGTAATATCATCAACAGCGGATCTGGAGATATCCGTCTCTGCACACAGAGTGCAATCCTCGAAGGACACCGGGAACACTAAAATCCTCATTTCATAGCTTTATGACTTACTTTCTTCACAAAACCAGTTTAAATCAGAACGTCCAAGCTGCTCTTTACCATACAGGGGAAATAAAGAATATGATCTTCAGAATATAAGGTTACACTTTATTTTAAGGTGTCCTTGATAGTGTAATTACAGGTGAAACTCGAAAAATTTGAATATTGTGAAAAGGTTTTCATAAGCTGTAAGCCATAAATCATCAAAATTATAACTAATAAAGGCTTGAAATATCTCACTTTGCATGTAATGAGTCAATATAATATATTAGTTTCACCTTTTAAGTTGAATTACTGAAATAAATGAACTTTTGCACCATATTCTCTTTTTTCACCTGTAAACATTTGAGAAATAGTACTTAACATGTACTTATAGGGTTAAACTCACTATAGGGTTAAACTCACTATAGGGTTAAACTCACTATAGGGTTAAACTCACTATAGGGTTAAACTCACTATAGGGTTAAACTAAGGATTTACTGTTATTACTACAGTAAACTTGCTACATGTACCATAGGAATTACAGTAAACTTGTTACATTATGTACTATGGTAACAAGTTTACTGTAATTACTATGGTACATGTAACATTTACTTTTATTACTAAAGTACATGTAACAAATGTAACTTGTTTACTGTAAAATTAATATGGTAACAAGTTTACTGTAATTACTATGGTACATGTAACCCGTTACAACAAGTTTACTGTAATTACTATGGTATATGTAACAAATGTACTTTTATTACTACAGTAATTGTAATGTAACAAGTTTACTGTAATTACTAACGTACATGTACTGTAGTAATACAAGTAAATTTGTTACATGTACCATAGTAATTACAGTAAACAGGTTACAATTTACCATAGTAATTACAGTAAACTTGTTACATTTGTTACATGTACTGTAGCAATAAAAGTAAATGTGTTACATGTACCATAGTAATTACAGTAAACTTGTTACATGTACCATAGTAATTACAGTAAACTTGTTACATTACTCATAGGGTTGAACTTAGGATTACTGTTATTAATACAGAACATTTTTGAAGTAATAACAAATTTACTTTACAGTAAACTTGTTACATTTGTTACATGTACTGTAGCATAAAAGTAAATGTGTTACATTACTCATAGGGTTGAACTTAGGATTACTGTTATTAATACAGTACATTTTTGAAGTAATAACAAATTTACTTTAATTACAGTAAACTTGTTACATTTATTACATGTACTGTAGTAATAAAAGTAAATTTGTTACAAGTTTACTGTTATTACTTCAGTATGTGTGACATTTGTAACAAGGACACGGTTTAAATTCAGCAACACTTTATTGTAATGTTGGTCTATAGCATAAGAAAATAATTTGTACTTAAAGAACCCCCTTTACTCTGGATAGTGCTCATCACAACATTAAGCTCTAGATATTAGCAGGCAATGCCATCTAGTGGCTTGGAAATCAATATATTTTTGGAAAAAGTCTTTTAAATCAACTGTACTATACACACTGATGCACAAAAAAGTAAGTAGGCTAACTTCAATAATGACAGGACACATAGGTGTGTGTTATAGGCATAAAATACCAATTTATTACTTTGCACAATAACACAAATATTCCCTGCAGGCTAAAAAAAAAAAGAAAAAAGGAGGGGAGATTTTTTTAAAATGTCACAAAGCAATACAGCAACTGACGGGCAGTCGAGTGGAGAAGCTACAGGCGTTCCCCGGCAGAGGAAACGTGCCCGCTCTTGCCATCGGACATCACACAGCTCAGAACACGAGAATACAACCGCACAAAAAAGCTACACACCAGTAATAGAAACAAAAAAATTAAATTACAATACACGTTTCTCAAATAACAAAGCCATATATATCAAATAGGAATTAAAAAAAAAATCATGCTCTCTTTAAATCGGGGCAGAGAATGGCTTAAAAACAAAACGAGAGGTAATTCTTCCTCAGAGAGAAGTGTGGAGGAGCCACCAGGGCGGCGCCACAGAACAGACAGGGAGCCTGAAGGAAAGGGCGAGGCGGTCCGTCTTAGCGGCCCGGCGATTGAAGAAAGTACCTCGTTTGGGTTCGAGCTCGCAAAGACCGGAGTCCTCGCCCCTTCAGCCCCGCATCGGTCCCTCAGAGTCACTGACATTTACAGAGAAAACTTTAAAAATCACCGCTACTCCAAACAGTCTCACTGTATTTGATTTACGCATTAAAAAAAAAAAAAAAAAAAAAAAAATCAGCGCCATAATAAATATTTCATAACAATACTCTGGCATGCAGGCGAGCACAGTTTAAATTTGAACATTTTCCACATAGCCTAAAAGAGCTAGTCCACCATATGCACATTCCCACTGATTGATACAAGCAAAATAAGTACATAAACAAACGGCAATAAGAGTCCAACCGACGACGACTACAGCTGTAAATTGTTCTGGATTTCGGGTTATATTGCTTTGCAATGATATCATGATAGAAACTGTCATGTAACAATTTAGCGAACCGCCTGAAAGGACGCAGACATACACGACTCAACCGCGGTATTCTCTGGAAGCCTCGACTAACCCATCCGACGCCTAAACCCAATTATTGCATGTGCCGCCCTCGCCCAATCCCTCGTCCTCGCGGGCCAGCGTTCACGCGCCGACAGGCCGGGGCTCAAACTCATTCATAGCAAACCTGCTGCTTTACGGATGGTTTATTACAAAAGGTTTTCGGAGAGCGTCCTCCTGACGAGGCGTGCGCGTCGAGACCCTCACACCACAGGCTCCTGTGTCTTCATGCACGTGTCCTATCTTTAATACGCAAGAGAACGTTCATATCATCGATTCAAGTTCATATACACACACACACACACACACAGATAAGTAATAAACACACTTAAAGTGTAAAATTCATATAACTGCTGAACATCGCTAACTCCTCCCTAAAAAGATTTGTCACTTTCGTGGAGTTGAAACTCAAACGGATCATTTCCAAACATGGATAAGGACGAACCGAAGCCGTCTGGGCCTCGCCGCCGCCGCCACCAGAAATCAAGCGGTAGAAAAACACAACGCCTCCTAATTAGTCACGCGACCGATTTTTTCAGACAACTGATCAACATCGACATTAAAACGACAGGAACGACGGATATCTACTCTAACCAACTGTTAAAGTTTACCACAAAAAACATTTATATTAAACTCTTACAAATCTGATTTGAATCTTATGTATAAATGCATAAAAGAAGGGAGAGTGCTGTATGTTGCGAGCCTAGTCTGTAACTGTGCAATGGCCAAACCGTTCAACCCTGCAAAATAATAATAATAATAATAACCATCCGAACAGAACATGCGGCTCCGCTCTCGCCGCGGGCAGAACGGCACCAGGACCGCGCCCGGTGCGCCCGCGGCTAATGCTACTGCTACACAAAACCATCAGCTTATGAAAGCCCGTTAGATCGAGTGGAATATGCTTATAGAGTTGTAAATATTTATATATTTTTTTAATATATCTTTGTGTGTGTTAATATAAAAAAAAGAGGCATTTACAGCAGTTCGCTCCTAGATTTCCCTTTACAATTCAGTGGCCTGCCATGAGACATGAACTCTCACTCACACACACACACACACACACACACGCACGCACGCACACACACACACACACACACAACGGTAGCGGGTAATGGGTGTGTATACCCAGGTCACCTCGTTTGTAAAAGACTGAGAGGAGAGTCCAAATACGACCATAAAAAGGAGACAAAACAAGTACCCCCCCCAACATGCAAGCCCCGCCCCCGCCCCGCCCAAATAGACATGTGACAAGATTCAGCCAATGGCGGCTTGAGGTAAAAGTAGACAGAGTCCAGCTTAGCTAAGAGAGCCAGAGCTGCCCTGACCAATGGCGCAGGTTTGCTCACACTCAGTGTATATTACAAATTAAAAACATTCAAAATCAAAAACAAGAAAAGGAAAAAAGTTAAAAATGGCTCAAATTGATTATTTTCTGTGTGCACGGGAGGCCGGGAGCCCCTCAGTGCAGGACTGCTGGTACAGGTTGGTTCTTCCGAGGCCGTATATCTCTACACTTCGCCTGGATTGACGGATGAGTTTCAGAACTGATTGGCTGCAGACGACGCCGCGATAGAGAAACGGGGGGGGGGGGGGGGGGGGAGAGAGAGAGAGAGAGAGAGAGAGAGAGAGAGAGAGAGAGAGAGAGAGAGAGAGAGAGAGTAGGAGTAGAAGAGCGCCTCCTGCTGGCCGGCGTCAGGCGAAGTACATGGTGTGCTGGGTGTCATAGTGGATCTGGACCGCCTTGGCCAGCGCCTGCGGGTCTCGGCCGTTGCTCTGTCCGGATACGTGACTGCCTTCAGCACTGCAGAGAGAGAGAGGGAGAGGGAGAGAGAAAGCATTAAAGAGGATCTATGGTGATTTTTCCCATGTTCATCATCTTCAGTGTGTAATGTTGCAGGACAAGGGTTCCCACAGTCGCTCCAGCGGGAGGAAAGGTCCTTGCACACGAGTCCGAAATTTCCGCACGTCGGAAAAATAAAATGCGACTGAATGTCCTCTGTGTGTGAGAATCACGATTGCCTCCGAGGCTTTCGTCCGTCAGATCAGAAACATTCAGATCGGGTTTGAATGATTTTCATTTTGACAATAAGAGAGCCACGACTGACGGATACGTAACGGCGGATACGAAAGTTTCGGGCTCAGTGTGCCAGACCTTTATCCTCCGCCACCGGCTGCGTTTACATGCACAACTTCTGTATCAGAGCGACTGAATTCACTCCGCTCGAGTCCGAGTGTGGCGTTTACATGAGCGCTGAACATGTGATCGGGTCGATGGCCGCGTTTATATGCCACAAGCTTCAAACCGGGAGAGATTGTTTAACATGCGCGAATATACAGAGTTTTCGTAGCCATTGTTCTCCGTAGCCATTTCTACGCTATTTTTACACTATTTCCACGTCATTACGCTATTTCTACGCTATTTCCACGTCATTACGCTATTTCTACGCTATTTTCACGTCATTACGCTATTTCTACGTCATTACGCTATTTCCACGTCATTACGCTATTTCCACGTCATTACGCTATTTCTACGTCATTACGCTATTTCTACACTATTTCTACGCCATTTCTACGCCATTTCTACGCCATTACGCTATTTCTACGCTATGTCCACGTCATTACGCTATTTCTACGTCATTACGCTATTTCTACGTCATTACGCTATTTCTACGTCATTACGCTATTTCTACACTATTTCTAGGTCATTACGCTATTTCTACGCCATTTCCACGTCATTACGCTATTTCCACGTCATTACGCTATTTCCACGTCATTACGCTATTTCCACGTCATTACGCTATTTCCACGTCATTACGCTATTTCTACACTATTTATATGTCATTACGCTATTTCTACGCCATTACGCTATTTCTACGTCATTACGCTATTTCCACGTCATTACGCTATTTCCACGTCATTACGCTATTTAGATAGATAGATAGATAGAAAAACTTTATTGTCTGTCACAAGTGACAGAAATTTGTCTTTGACAAAACAGGCTCATTACATTAAAACATTTAAGACATATACAAAAACAATACTCAGATTTGCTCTAAAAACACAAGTGTGCAAATTGCAAAAACATGATTTGTTCTATAGATGGCTGTTCAGTGTAGCAATGGCCGTGGGGACAAATGATTTTTTGTAAACGTTTTTCCTTGCAAGTGGGACTCTATAGCGTCGACCTGATGGCAATAACTGAAATGATTGATTAAGTGGATGTGTAGGGTCTTGTGCGATTACCGTGGCTATCCTTAACACTGACCGTGTGTGAAGTTCTGTTAGTGGGGTTTGCGGGGAGCCTATTATCTTGCTGGCCTGATTTATTATTCGTGCCAGTTTACTTTTATGCTTGACAGTAAGGGCATTGTACCAGCCTGAAATGTTAAAAGTCAGTAAGGATTCGATGAGTGACTGATAAACTCTAGTTAAAATGTCCTTACTCACATTAAAATCTCTGAGTTTCCTCAGCAGGTGTAAGCGCTGCTGTGCTTTCTTATACACGCTATCTGCGTGTTGTGAGAAGGACATGGATGTATCAATTTCTGTCCCCAGGTATTTAAAAACATTAACTTGTTCGACTGGCTGACCATTAATGCTGAGGGGTTCAAACATATCTTGTGTATTTTTAGTTTCCCTGCACTGACAGCACAGCTCCTTTGTTTTAGCGATATTGAGGTCTAAATAAATGTTTTGGAAAGTTGTGACTAGATTGTTGACTGTCTGATGGTAGTCAGACAGCGCCTTCGTATCAGACAAGTGGGCTACTAAGGCCATATCATCTGCATATTTTAGAAGAATCATTCCATGTCTGGTGCATGAAATATTGTTTGTGTACACAGAAAAAAGAGCAGGAGATAAGACATCCTTGAGGACGTGATTTCCACGTCATTACGCTATTTCCACGTCATTACGCTATTTCCACGCCATTACGCTATTTCTAGGTCATTACGCTATTTCCACGTCATTACGCTATTTCCACGCCATTACGCTATTTCTAGGTCATTACGCTATTCCGACGCTATTTCTACGTCATTACGCTATTTCCACGTCATTACGCTATTTCCACGTCATTACGCTATTTCCACGCCATTACGCTATTTCCACGTCATTACGCTATTTCTACGTCATTACGCTATTTCTATGCTATTTCCGGACTATTTCTACGTCATTACGCTATTTCCGCGCTACCTGCACGTCATTGCGCTATTTCCACGTCATTGCGCTATTTCCCCGCTACCTGCACGTCATTGCGCTATTTCCGCGCTACCTGCACGTCGTTGCGCTATTTCCACGTCATTGGGCTATTTCCCCGCTACCTGCACGTCATTGCGCTATTTCCGCGCTACCTGCACGTCGTTGCACTATTTCCGCGCTACCTGCACGTCGTTGCGCTATTTCCGCGCTACCTGCACGTCATTGCGCTATTTCCACGTCATTGCGCTATTTCCCCGCTACCTGCACGTCGTTGCGCTATTTCCGCGCTACCTGCACGTCGTTGCGCTATTTCCACGTCATTGGGCTATTTCCCCGCTACCTGCACGTCATTGCGCTATTTCCGCGCTACCTGCACGTCGTTGCACTATTTCCGCGCTACCTGCACGTCGTTGCGCTATTTCCGCGCTACCTGCACGTCGTTGCACTATTTCCCCGCTACCTGCACGTCGTTGCGCTATTTCCGCGCTACCTGCACGTCATTGCGCTATTTCCACGTCATTGCGCTATTTCCCCGCTACCTGCACGTCGTTGCGCTATTTCCGCGCTACCTGCACGTCGTTGCGCTATTTCCACGTCATTGGGCTATTTCCCCGCTACCTGCACGTCATTGCGCTATTTCCGCGCTACCTGCACGTCGTTGCACTATTTCCGCGCTACCTGCACGTCGTTGCGCTATTTCCGCACTACCTGCACGTCATTGCGCTATTTCCCCGCTACCTGCACGTCGTTGCACTATTTCCGCGCTACCTGCACGTCGTTGCGCTATTTCCGCGCGTCATTGCGCCACCTGCACGTCATTGCGCCATTTCGTTATTGCACATGCGCAGTCCTTTCAGTTTCGTTTTTCAATCCGATCAAGTGTTCACATGTTCTCTCGAACGGATTAGAGAAGGAATAAACCCCCTTCAATCCCATCGAAATGTAATTGGGATCGAGCTCAGTCGGAGTAAGGCGTTTACATGAAGCTTTTTGGTCCGATTGAGCCGTCAATCCCATTACTAACGGATTATTTGGTTGCATGTAACCGTAGCCAGTGTCACTGTTTCTGAACTCCCTGAAACAGGTTCAAATAATAAAATATTTTTTAAAACGAAATTAATAAATTAAATATGCATCTATAAAATGATCCCATGATGGGAACCACTACTGCACAGTTCTATATGTGAAGAGCCTGACGGAAACCTTAAAACTAACTAAAGACATAAACCTATAGAAAAACTAAAACTGGAGTAGCAATATAAGACAAAAGCACACAATGAAATGACTAAAATCAACATGAAAAAGGACAAATTCCAAATATATTAATAAAACAACAATAAGTAACACTGGGACAGGGACTGTCGAATGGCAGAAAATCATATGACGGAGGTTTACCTGAAAATAACAAAAATGTTGGTCTGTTTTTAATTTTGATTATGAACTATTCCCTTGTACTATTCCCCGTTTCTTTATCATTTTTGAAGCTCCTTCAATCCCCATTAACCAAAACAAAACATAAAATTGGTCAAAACAAGTCACAATATTCCTCATTATAATAATTAATGCGCAGAATAAAGGGGCGGGGCCTGGTTGAGTTAGTCAGTAGTGTGTTAAACTGGCGGTTATGGTAAGGGGCGGGACATTTCCCAAACACACTCGAAGCGCTCGACCAATCACAACACACTGTTCCAGCCGACCAATCAGAGCACAGTGTGCTTTTCAGAAGGAGGGGCTTCATAGAGACAGGAAGTAAACAGGAGTGCGTTTCACAAAAGCATCAACCAACTATGGTCACAAGTTCCGTCGTTCCAACAGTTGAGCGATTTGGCGTTTCCCGAAACCAAACATTTGCAAACAGCATCGCAAACCTGCAAGCTGTGGTTAGAAGCGGTTTCTTGTTAAAATGACATGTGGACACAGTAAGCAAGCTAACACTCAGCACATTCTATCTTTCATTCCATTAAAATATTAATGAACACCTGCACGTGATGTCATTAACGACAGTTCTACACGGTTGAACTAACGTGGCTCAAACGACAGGGGGAAACAGTCTAGCTAGTTAGCTTCTACAACGATGCATCGTACTGGGTGGTTAAGCAGTGCGTTAACTCACCAGAGCGTTACTGACAGACTGGGAGGAGAGGTGCTGCAACTATGTCAAATATGGAAAAAAATATTGCTTTTTTTGAACATTCGTGCATGAAAACCTATTCTAGTAGAGCCCAAAAACAAAATCAAGACTTCGTATGTCCTCTTTAACATCCATTTCTTAAAGGGAGAGTTCACCCAAAAATTAAAAAATTACCCCATGATTTACTCACCCTGAAGTCATCCTAGGTGTATATGAACAACTTCATAAAAGTGCTTTTTGACGGATGGATGCACTTTTATGACGGATGGATGCACTTTTATGACGGATGGATGCACTTTTATGACGGATGGATGCACTTTTATGACAGATGGATGCACTTTTATGACGGATGGATGCACTTTTATGACGGATGGATGCACTTATCACGGATGGATGCACTTATCACGGATGGATGCACTTATCACGGATGGATGCACTTATCACGGATGGATGCACTTATCACGGATGGATGCACTTATCACGGATGGATGCACTTATCACGGATGGATGCACTTATCACGGATGGATGCACTTATCACGGATGGATGCACTTATCACGGATGGATGCACTTATCACGGATGGATGCACTTATCACGGATGGATGCACTTATCACGGATGGATGCACTTATCACGGATGGATGCACTTATCACGGATGGATGCACTTATCACGGATGGATGCACTTATCACGGATGGATGCACTTTTATGATGGACGGATGCACTTTTATGACGGATGGATGCCATATACACCAAGGATGGTTTGAGGGAGAGTAAATCACAGGCTAATTTTCATTTTTGGGTGAATATCCCTTTAACTTCACAGGCAGCTCCTCCTTTCGTGCTGACGTACCTGTCGTGGTCCTTGTCCACGAGGTGGTAGCGGGCCCTGAAGGCCACGAGCCGGGCGTAGTAAGCAGGCGCGGGGATGGAGACGGAGCGCGTGCAGCGCACGTATGTGTGGCAGAGCTGGTACGTCAACAGCTGCAGCTCGTCGGCGGTGAAACAGTTGTCATCCCACAAGACGTGATAGTGAGACGGGCGGCTCGTGCCCTATGGGAGGAAGAGGAAACGCAGATGCACGAATGGACAATTGGATAATCAGGGTTCGTACAGATACTGTTCAATTAAATTCCAGGACTGTAAGCACTACTTCTGTGGTTTTCAAGGACTACAGTCAAAGATCTCACTTATCAAACATTTACATTTATTCTTTTAGCAGACGCTTTAAATGAGAACAATAGAAGCAGTGAAACTAACAATAGGACAATATGCAAGTGCTATGACCCTTCCCAGTTTAATCTAACGCAGTACATGTACTTTTTAATTTTTTAATAGACGTAGAATCGAAGAGAAAGAGTTCGTACTAATGTATAAACAGCATAAATTAAACTATCTTCATTATCTTTCAAATAAATAAATAAAGATTATAGATAAATATAAAATATAGGCTACTAATAAAACAAACTGGTACAATTTGCAGGAATGTGTTATTTTGAGATAAAATGCAACACAGAAAAACATTTAAACTATAGCGCGTCTATCTTCCCATTTTAAACTGGAGGTTTAATAATCAAATAATAAATAGGATATCATTACAAAATAATTTATTCTCATTATTCCAAGCATGTGTATCATATGCAGCATATGTATCAGACGGGCTGCAGCGCTAATTTTGACTTAAAATATTTCATGTTTATTGAAAAAAATAAAAATAACGCTTATTTCATATATACAATGTCTTCCAATAATTCAAGCACTTTTCAGGAACCATTCAGGAATATTGCTGTTTTTAAGGTTTTCCAGGACTTCAAAAAGTCAAATTCAAGTATTTTAAGCGCCGTGTACAAACACTGGATAATTCATCAAGTCTGCTCACCTGGATTCCAGCATGACTGCACAGGTAGAAGTCGAACTCTGAGGGGTGTGTGATGGTGCTGTCCACCGTAGTGCCTGCTGGGACATTCCCACTCTTCCCCACCTGAGGCAATGCAAACAGACTTGTACTGCATTCACTTCCAAATCTGGCATACATGTTATCAGTCCTTGGTTTATATAGTTGGGTGCGTTGCTCTGAATTGCTTTTGAATGGTAGTGCACACTTAAAGGATTAGTTCACTTCAGAATTTAAATCTCCTGATTATTTACTCTCCCCCTCGTCATCCACGATGTTCATGTCTTTCTCTCTTCAGTGGGACAGAAATGCAGGTGTGTGAAGAACACACTCCAGATGTTCTCCATATAGTGTCTTCAACGGTCCAGCGGGTCGAAGGTCCAGATGTGAGTTTCAGCTTCAAAGTCTCTCACGATCCAGCCGAGGAATAAGAGTCTCATCTAGACACACCAGCGGACATCTTATATAGAAATAAACATTTATATACTTTTAACCACAAATGCTGGTCTTGCACTCGCTGTGACACATGATGTAATCAGGTTGAAAGGTCACGCGTGTTCTGGTTCAGAAATGTAGAGTACCGCGAAAAACTCATGTTCTCCTCCAACCTCAAAATCGTCCAACATCGTTGTTTTAGCTTTTATTTGTTTGTTTGTTTAGTAAATGGCGTTTGACTCAGTCTTTGCATGTTGGCTTTATAAACACTGGGTCTGTTCTTCCGTCGACGTCACGCTTGACCTTTCAACCTGATTACATCATGTGTGGCGCATCACAGCGAGTGCACGACCAGCATTAGTGGTTAAAAGTATATAATGTTTATTTCTATATAAAATGTCGGCTGGTTTGTCTAGATGAGACTCTTATTCCTCGGCTGGATCGTGAGAGAGTTTGAAGCTGAAACTCACATCTGGACCTTCGAAGTCACTATATGGAGAACATCTGGAGTGTGTTCCTCTCTTCAGTCGAAAAGAAAGACATTAACATCTTGGATGATGTGGAGGTGAGAAAATGATCAGGAAATTTTAATTCTGAAGTGGACGACTCCTTCACCAGCGCTCATCACAACAGAGCCGATGAAGTGACCAGCATCTGTAGACTCACCCTCTCGGCTTTATCGGAGCAGAAGAGTCGAGTGTGGTGGCGTTTCTGCACTACGATGTAAGTGATTCCTGGCCTGTAATCCTCTTCCAGACTGATGCACGCTTTCCTGATGGCGATCAGCTCTGGCCAGGCGACCTGCACAAGACCATTAACAAGATCAGCCGAAGAAGAAAAACTGAACAAAAATAATGATAAATTCAAAAATTCTTTCAAATATCATCTCTGCAGTTGGAGTTTGGATTAAAGGGATAAGTCACCCAAATAAATAAATAAAAAATAATTTTCTCAGCCTCATGTCATTAAAAAAAAAATCCATAAGACTTTTGTTCACCAAATTAAGTCATTTTAATGAAACGGGAGCGATTTTTACAGCATTTAAATATAGCAAACCGAAGGTTCGTTCTTGGCATAAAGTATGGTGGAGCTTCGCTTTATGTTCATTGATCAATGTGAATTAAAGTCTATAACTGAATCTATTCATCATATAGTGATCATATCTCTTCAGAAGACTTAAACCATTCTGCTTTACAATCTCTTTATGAACATTTTGAAGTGGGTTTCATATGGAAGCCACAGAATAAAACATTTTAAAAGATAATTGCGATTTTTTATCTCACAATTTTGACTTTTTTTCTCAGAATTGCGTGTGTTATAAAGTCAGAACTGCAAGTTTATTTCTCGCAATTGCGAGTTTATATCACACAATTCTGAGATAAAAAGATGTAAACTCACAATTGTGAGAGAAAAAAGTCGCAATTATCTATTTTTTATTCTGTGGCGGAAACAAGATTCCACAGTTTGGGTGAACAGACTTCCAACAAAGGGACAGAAATCTCTCAGATTTCATTAAAAATACACTAAACGGGGTTGAGTTAATGACAGCATCTACATTTTTGGGTGAGCAGTCTCGTTAACCAGTCTCTTCTTGTGCTCACCTGCTTCATCTGGCCCTCAGAAACCCCCCCGCGGTAGTAGATGATGCGCGTGGGCTTAAACCGCGTGGACTTGTAGAACTGAATGAGGAGCTCCCGCACCATGTTGGTGAGGTCCTGGATGACCTCCTGGCTGAAGAGCTGCTCCTGGGACAGGTCCTGGCGTGAGGTCTGCACCCGCACCGTGGCACAGTACCGGCTCGGGTGCCCGTCCATGCTGCCCACCACTGCAGCGATGGAGGGCTTCTTCCCGTCGCCCGCCGGCGGGTGCGTGACGTCGGCCCCGAGGAAGATCACCGGCTGCTGGAACACCGAGGGCCTGGGACACACACACACACGTCAAGTTTACCTCACTGTCGATGCAGTAAAGAGCACCCATGCTTCATGTAGATCTCTCTTTAAGTCAAGTCAAGTCAAGAATATTTGTATAGCGCTTTTCACAATACAGATTGTATCAAAGCAGCTTCACAGTATTAAATTAAAATAATAATAAAACGTCCATGTTTGGTAATGCTAATCAATAGTAATATTGATTGATTCATTAAATTGAATATCCCCAACTGAGCAAGCCAAAGGCAACAGTGGCAAGGAAACGAAAAACTCCATCAGGTGACCTAATGGTGACCTAAAACTCCATCAGGTGACCTAATGGAGAAAAAAAAAAAAACCTTGGGAGAACCCAGGCTCAGTCGGGGGCCAGTTCTCCTCTGGCGGTTATGAACTAGAGGCCGGATTTAACTGTAAGATTAAAACATTTATATGAATGCCTGGTTAAAGAGATGCGTCTTTAATCTAGTTTTGAACTGGGAGAGCGACTCTGAGCAACGAACAGTATCAGGAAGGCTATTCCAGAGTTTTGGAGCTAAATGTGAGAATGCTCTCCCTCCTTTGGTGGACTTAGATATCCTAGGTATAACCAAAAGCCTCGAATTTAGCGATCTTAAAGAGCGCGATGGATTATAGGGCGATAGAAGATCCGTTAAATAAACTGGAGCTAAGCCGTTTAGGGCTTTATAAGTCAGTAACAATACCTTATAATTAATACGGAACTTTATAGGTAACCAATGTAGTGATGATAAGATAGGTGTTATATGATCATATTTTCTTGATCTGGTAAGAACTCTAGCGGCTGCATTTTGGACTAACTGTAGCTTGTTTATTGAGGATGCAGGACAACCAGCTAATAGAGCATTACAGTAATCTAGTCTCGAGGTCATGAATGCATGAACTAACTTTTCTGCATCAGAAACTGATAGCATATTACGTAGCTTAGCAATGTTTCTAAGGTGGAAAAATGCCGTTTTTGTAACATATGAAATATGATTTTTAAAAGACAGGTCGCAGTCTAGTATGACACCCAGGTCTTTTACTGTAGAGGATAAAGTAGCAGGACATCCTACTATGTTAAAGTTGTATTGTGAGAGGTTTTGTGGGCGGTTTTTTGAACCGATGAGTAGTACCTCCGTCTTGTCTGGATTTAATAGAAGAAAATTACGCGTCATCCAATCTTTTATATCTTTAACACACTCTGTCAATTTTGATAATTTAGCGTTTTCATCCGGCCGTGATGAAATATATAATTGAGTGTCATCAGCATAACAATGGAAACTAATTCCATGTTTCCTTATAATATTTCCAAGTGGCAGCATATATATTGAGAATAATAGAGGGCCTAGCACAGATCCCTGCGGCACTCCATAGTTTACTGAAGTTATGATCGATTTTTTTCCATTTAAATAGACAAAATGGTAGCGGTCAGATAAGTATGATCTAAACCAGCTTAATGCTTGTCCTTGAACGCCAGTATAATTTTGTAGTCGATCTAAGAGTATTGTGTGATCTATAGTATCGAACGCAGCACTAAGATCAAGTAAAACTAGTATTGAGATACAGCCTTGGTCCGAAGCTAAAAGTAAATCATTAATGATTTTAACGAGCGCAGTTTCAGTGCTATGGTGCGGCCTGAATCCAGACTGAAACTTTTCATAGATGTCATTTTCTTGCAAAAAAGAGCACAGTTGAGCGGACACAACTTTTTCTAATATTTTAGACATAAATGGAAGATTTGAAATGGGTCTATAATTTGCTAGATTAGTGTTTGAGGATGAGGAAGCTCCAGTTGTTCTCTACATCAGTGTCAGTGTTTCTGAACTCCTGAAACGCCTCCATTGTAGTCTCGAGTTTCTTCTACGAACACGTCACAATATTCCTCATTATAATAATTAATGCGCAGAATAAAGGGGCGGGGCCTGGTTGAGTTAGTCAGTAGTGTGTTAAACTGGCGGTTATGGTAAGGGGCGAGACATTTCCCAAACACACTCGAAGCGCTCGACCAATCACAACACACTGCTCCAGCCGACCAATCAGAGCACAGTGTGCTTTTCAGAAGGAGGGGCTTCATAGAGACAGGAAGTAAGGAGCCGCAACAATGGAGAATATGAGGAGAATAATCAACATTCAAGCAGGAAAACCTGTTCTAGTCGAGCCTGAAAACTACAGCAAGGGCATAATATGGTCCTATGATACTCAATCCTGTTGCTAGGCGAGGTCTAAAAATTGACATTTTATGCAAGCATTGTTTGGGCCACACTCATTTACTTTTGATGTTTTAATCTGAATCACAATTTTAAAAAAAGGGGATTCGTTCAAACTGCAACTCAAAGATCTGAATCTTTTCTTTTCAATATGAAGTACAATAGACAACAATAGCCTTTATAGCATAATAAACACCCCTATCGCAGAACCCACCTCTGGTGTGGCACCAGCACGTTGTTGATGCCCCCGAGTTTGGCGTTGATCTTCAGACAGAGGTTGGACAGCGTCTGAGGAGACGTCTTCACCACGTTCTTCACCTGCACGCACTGAGTGGCCATTCCCAGCAGCGTATCTCCCACACGCTTCACCTCCGCTGGAGACGCACAACAACAACTTCAGCATTACAGCGGCAGATCCCCTCAGATTTATTTTAGGGGTACGAAGTAATAAATAATAATAAAGTGTTACACTTCTTTAACTAACTTTAAGTAGTACTGTGAAGTTAAAGTTATTGACGTTAATCACAATAAGCCGCGAAACAAGGACTCAATGCGATGAGGACTCAAAATCAGAAACAAATGGGAGAAAATCGGATGTGTGACTATATCCGTGCAGTCACTCTTAAAGGGACAGCAGCCTCAAACTGTTGCTAAACGTTTCATTAATGTTCATAAAAACACTCTTTTGACTGAATCACTTTTTTTATCCTTATTATGAATCAATTTGTATATAATTCCTACAGCGTTTTATTTTTACATTTGATTAATTTCGGTAGTATTTCTAACTACATGTTAAAACCTTAAAAACTTAACGTTTATTTAATTCGTATATTTTTCTATTATACGCGACCTATTGTTTGTAATTTGCTCTGTTCCTATTTTTAATATATAAAATAAAAATTGCCTGCCTTGCTTTATTACAGAAGACTTATGATAGTCAGCTTAAAGAGCATTTGTTTTATAATATTGGGTTGACTAAAATGGGAAGACAAACTAAATAAATTTCAAGGTTCGCATTTACCGTATTTTCCGGACTATAAGTCGCACTTTTTTTCATAGTTTGGCTGGTCCTGCGACTTATAGTCCGGTGCGACTTATATATCAAAATTAATTCATACTGACTGAGATGAACCAAGAGAAAACATTACCGTCTGCAGCCGTGAGAGGGCGCTCTAGTTAGCGGAGTTGCTCAGAAGCGACACCGAGGAAGAACTCGATGTATTCAGTGTTGAGGAGTGAGATCGGGAGCTGGTGAACTTGCTGACCGGTAACTTGCTGGACTCGCTGGCTAATGTTAGTTTAGCATATTCAGCCTCAGGTATATGTTCTTTATGCTAATGTGCAGCTGAATAACTGTTAATGTGTTACGCTAACACACCGGACACTATTCAGCTGTTGTTCTGTGTGCTGTTGTGGAGCTGAATAACTCGCCTTTCCATATTAAATGTCTATTCTTGGTCTTGGATTTTGTGAAATAAATTTCTAAATAAATGTGACTTATAGTCCAGTGCGACTTATAGTCCAGTGCGACTTATAAATGTTTTTTCCTCTTCATGACGCATTTTTTGACTGTTGCGACTTATACTATAATTATGTTCCCTTCTAGACCCATTAAACGGTCTACCACAGTCAAATAAGAAAAGTAACAAAACAATCAAAACGCATCTATTGGATCGAAATTTGATTTTAAATGGAATCGTCGCCTCAGGAATCGATTCCAAAAGATTCCCACCCCAATGCCTTTGCTTCCAGTCGTTTTACCATAGACGGGGGTTTTCCCGGGCAGAATGACCACAATGAGCTGCAGTCCCACGTAAGACATCTTGAGATGCTTGAACATCGGCTCCACGCTGTCCGCGCCCTGGGCGTATTTGCAGAAGCACGGCTGGCCTTGGATCGGCATCCCTGCGTCTTTGGAGATCTTGCGCAGCTGGTCAGTGAAACTCCTAAAGACACACAGCGTATAATCTTTAAAGGGAATAGTTCACTTACAATATTATATCATAATTCTGTCATTAACTCTCCCTCTAATGGTTTCAAACCTGTATGAATTTCTTTCTTCTGCACTAGAAAAAATACTATGGAAGTCAATGGGGTCCAACAACTGTCTGGTTACCGACATTCTTCTAAATATCTTCTTTCGGGTTCAGCAGAAGAAAGAAATTCATACAGGTTTGAAAGAACTTTAACAAAGCTCATCTTGACCAGGGTTATTCGTTAAACTAAAACCAGATTAAAATTTTAAGTCTCAATGAACTAAATTAAGGCATCTAGGTCACTTTAAATTAAACCAACAAAAGTCGTCTTTTAATTAAAATCATCTTCAGTCTTTTTCATTTCGTCTATATAATCGCTGATGAAAAACAGTGTAAACAACGGAGAAATAAAGCACATTATAAAAAGGCAATAACAGGGTTCGTACAGACACTGTGAAATCAAATTAAGACTTTAAGCACTACTTTGACTAAAGGACTACAATGAGAGATCTCATCTTTATTATCTATCAAATTCTAAAAAAGTATTGTTTGATAAGTAGATTATTTGTATCATTTTGTTTTATTTTTATTAGAGCAACACATGGAATAACTGCGGTAACTTTAACCATTGAAAAGATACTAAGCCCCTTTCTTATTAAAATTATTTTTTTCTCCCATTAATATGATTGACCTGAAGAATGAAAGCTGTATCATATACTTGGATACAATTATTATACGAGCATAAATATCCATTTAAATAAATTACACACTACTTTCATGAAAAATGCTTGAATTATTGAAAGACAATATATAACCTTTTCATGAATGTGTGTTTTCAGGGTTTTTCAAGGACTTGAATTGTAAAAAGTCAAAGTACTTCAAGCACGTCGTACGAACCCTGAGATTCGGATAGAGTTGAGCGATGCTTACTTGAGCAGATCCTCTCGGCACTGTTTCTGCGGGGCGAAGCAGGCCACGGCCCAAACCTTGATCTCGATACCGGCGTAAAACTGCTTTCCTCTCATGTCCCAGACGCCCTGGTTAGGCGTGGCCACCGTCTTGTTCTGAGGAGAGAGTCCCTACACTCTTAGTGAACCCCTCGGCTCTCTACCCAACATGCCAACCCATCAAACCCATCAAACCCCACACAACCCATCAAACCCCACACAACCCATCAAACCCCACACAACCCATCAAACCCAACACATCCCATCAAACCCAACACAACCCATCAAACCCAACACATCCCATCAAACAACCCATCAAACCCATCAAACCCCACACAACCCATCAAACCCATCAAACCCAACACAACCCATCAAACCCCACACAACCCAACACAACCATCTCTGCAGGCCTGGACTAATGGTGCGTTCAAGTCATCTCGTAACACGTGTGCTCACTACACGCGCCGTGCGATAAAAGCATATTTTTATGTTAATCAGTTTTTGTCCTAACCAGCCGCGGCGGCGATACGCGACGAATCTATTTTATAAGCAGTTTCTATTTTTCTGCGACGTCACGCTGGAAGAACAAACCCAAAGTGTGGCACTGATAATCTCAGGCGCTGTTTATGTGCTTTATTTAATGTTAAAAGCGTGTCATGTGACGTTGAATATCATTTAGTGCTCCAGCTTTGTAGCTGTAAAAGCACCAATGGATAATTCACCTCAGATCTTGAAATGAAACACATGGAAACAAGAACGTTCAAACTGTGAAGAAACAAGTGTATTATTCGACAAAGATAGTTTTAGTAACTCAGTAGCCTATGTATGTTTAATAATGTTTAAATGGTGTAATATTTGTGCATTTGATTATGTACTTCTCCATTTTCCTGCGAGTGCCGTCGAGATTACTCTCTGGTGCCGTGCACTCGCCGCGAGACTCCGCCCACACACTGTTCTGATTGGCTGTGTACTCGCCGCGAGACTCCGCCCACACACTGTTCTGATTGGCTGTGCACTCGCCGTGAGAGTCCGCCCACACACTGTTCTGATTGGCTGTGCACTCGCCGTGAGAGTCCGCCCACACACTGTTCTGATTGGCTGTGCACTCGCCGTGAGAGTCCGCCCACACGCTGTTCTGATTGGCTTTTGGTATAATGCGCTTTTCCCAAGATGTAAAATAAGTCTCTGATGTCCCCAGAGTGTGTGTGTGAAGTTTTAGCTCAAAATACCCCACAGATATTATTATATAGCATGTTAAAATTTGAGGGGGAGCAACACGTGGTTTTGTGTCTGTCCCTTTAAATGCAAATGAGCTGCTGCTCCCGGCACAGGGGGCGGAGCTTCAAGAGCTGATTCTTTTATATGTGACGATAAAGTGTGCAGTGGCTTCATAAATTAATTAAAAACATTAAAAAAACAAAAGTACACCTGACGCACATTTCTTTGTTCTTCATTTTCTAGAAGTAGAGTTTAAGAAGCTTGCTGTATTTGTGTGTAATTAAGAGAAAGTTCTCCGCCATCTTACTCCGACGAAAGTGACTTGAACGTCGTAAACACGACTTCCCACATCGTAACTCGAACGCACCATATTACCAGAGAGCAGCACATGCAACCTCCTTACTGGTTAAACACAGAATGATTTAATAATGTAAAGAGTTATAAAGAACTTAGTCTAGAATACAGGAGTCATTTGAATTTAACACAGTAAAGAATAACTCCAGTGTTCAGGGTTTAAGAAAAACTATTGCGATTTAAAAACATCAGGAATTGAAACTGTTGACCTATTAATAAAGTATAATCAAATAATCAAATTCTGAAGTGGATCAAAAAAGTTCAAAGTTGATGACAAGAATAATTCATGTATAACTTTGATGATCATATGTAATCAAATAAACAATCAAAAATAATATAAATCAAAAATATTATATAAAATATACTATAATCATATATAATAAAAAATAATAATATAAACAAATCAAATATAATTATATATTATACTATACTATATTATGTTATATTATAACCCATCAAGATTCCCTGAAGACTGAAGCACACATTTCATTTAAAAGCATTTATAACATGCACACAAGCAAGATGTTAGTGATAATAATAACTCAATTTTAAATTGAGCCGTTTGCAAAGAGAGAGCAATCACTCAAGAGGATATTCCACAGGAATGAAGATCAGACTCTACTGGGAGGTTAAAAAATCCCAATATTAAGATGAAAAATGATGCCGCTTCTCTACTGATGAGTAACATCTCGTTAAAATGAGATGCTTACGCACAGTTTTAGTCTTAAAGTCCCCCTGTAGTCAATTTTATCCCTTACAACTCATCTTTGATCACCAAAATGTTTTTTCCCTTAAATTCATGCTTTAAAATATCTTGAATGTAACTCGACACCCTTGCCTCATTTAGTATGCGCGGTTCTATGAATATGCAAATGAGCCCCGCCTCCACTCACTCACTCACTCAGAGATCCACTGGTTGACGATCACACGTTGATCTGATTGGTTATAAGGTAGTTTGTGACGTCAGAAACACAAGCCGTGTTTTTGAGACTGTCTTTGGTTCACTGCAGTTTTAAGCAGAAAATACTCAGCAATGCTGTCCACTTATGAACTTACACATGTGTGTGTTACAGCAGATTAATAACTCCACATACACACATAAACTATATTAAAGCTGGATTTACACCACAGAGGGACTTTTTTTTCCTAACTGCATTAGACTTGAGTTCCTCAACCCCATCTGAGTAGTTGCTGAACACACCAGTGGAGTCGGATCATCATTCCTTGGGTTGGTCCATTCACCCCACGACTAGGGCTGGGCAAACAAATAGATTTTCAATTAAGCAGTTAGATTTTATGTGCGTTTTATCTTTCAAATATATATATATATTTTTAAATCTTGCATTCAAATCCTGTCTATTGACTGTACGCATTTGCATTATAGATTTGGGTTCTGTTTTAATGTACGTAAAATAAAGTTTAATATACAGGTTTGTGGCTCTTAATTTCTTTTTATTAATTAACCACTTGTAAACTTATGTTCACAGTTTTTTTATTATTATCATTATAGGATTTCTATTAAATCTATAATCATTGAGTCGAAACATCAGAATCGATACCCAGCCCTACGCACGACACGACACACACACACACACACACACACACACCCGCACCCGAGCCCCAGTACTCACCCTGCTACAGTCTCTCCCAGTGTCCGTACTCACCCGGCCCCCGTACTGGAGCATGGGCGCTGGGAGGACCCGGCCCGTCACCTCGGTCATGTCGTTGTGCACCACGATCCCGAACTCCTTCAGGTACGGGTCGGGCCCGCCCACCATGCTGTTGCTTTTCACCTGCAACGATTCAAGGAGCTTTAGTGGTGAAAGCAGGCAAGTTACATTATGAATCAAGTTCACTAACAATTAGGGATGCACCGATATGGAAATTGTCCGATACCGATATTATTATTTTTTTTTGAAAGCAGATAACCGATATATTGGCCGATAAATCTAAATCCAAATTTTGATATATCTTTTGAGAGCCTGATTACAAAAACAAGTCTCATCATTAAAAGCCACATCCCAATCACAATTATAATGTTCTCTTTAAAATTTTATGTAGCCAATTTGCGCTGCACATGTTGCACTGAACTGTATTTTCCCTTTTTCAAGTGATTCTAATCATAATTCAAGCAATTCAAAACAATCATGTTGAACAGTGCGCATCTGAAGCGTCTCAGATATAGGAAATAACCCATTATTTATCGACCGAAAAAATAATAATTCTAGGGATGCACCGATACGAACATTTGCCCGAAACGATAACCGATAATTCTTCATATTTGAATACCGATAACGATCATAAATTCACCTATAAATCTACATACAAATTTTATACACTTTTTGAGAGCCTGATTACAAAAACTAAAGTCTCATCATTAAAAACCACGTCCCAAGCACAAAATTATAATAATGTTCTCATTATAATGTTATGTAGCCGATACGACACACTTGCACATGTTGCACTGAACTGGATTTTCCTTTTATGAAGTGATTCCAATCATAATTCAAGCAATTCAAAACAATCATGTTGAACAGTGCGCATCTGAAGCGTCTCAGATATAGGAAATAACCCATTATTTATCGACCGGAAAAATAAAATTCTAGGGATGCAAATACGAAAATTTTGGCCGAAACGATAACCGATAATTCTTCATATTTGAATACCGATAACCGATAAATTTGCAGATAAATCTAAATCTAAATTTTTATAACATTTTTGAGAGCCTGATTACAAAAACAAAAGTCTCATCATTAAAAGCCACGTCCCAAGCACACAATTATAATGTCATGTAGCCGATATGACAGATTTGAGCTGCACATGTTGCACTGAACTGGATTTTCCTTTTATGAAATGATTCCAATCATATTTCAAGCAATTCAAAACCATCATGTTGAACAGTGCGCATCTGAAGGAAATAATCCATTATTACGATCACATAAAAAATAACAAATATCGGCCGATACCGATATGGTGGACGATATATCGTGCATCCCTAATAATAAAAATAATAATAATAATAATAATAACCAGTCTGCTGATCTCTTCCTGTCTGTCGGGGGCGGAGCGGGCCGTAGCTTTGATCATGGTCGAGGTCTGGTTATCTGTGAGCTTCTTTATACAGCGCTGTCCCGCCACTATGTTGCAAACCTGGAGGAAACCAGACAAGTGGTGATCACATTCATTTCTGTGTATATATACATATATGTGTGTGTGAAAGCATCTCATATGATGGGCAAGACTCACCTCGAGGGGCAGGTAGGTGTGCTTTTGTTCCTGCCCCACCTGGAGGCAGGGCAGATGGGGGTATTTGAGCTGCAGGCTGTACTTTTGCTTGAAATACTGGGCAACGGTGCACTCCATCGCTTGCCCGTTCTCAAGCTGCAAAGGAAATCTGCAGAGGAAATGCAACTGGTGGGTTAATAATAATAATGCATACATTTTTTGCAAACACTGATAAAATGTGAGAGACACTAACGTCTGATGGCTGGCTGGGCGGCGCGTGACGTTACACACACGGTACTTCCTCTTCATCTGCCCGCAGTGTGTGACCTCCACTTTCAGTCCTAAACACACAATGATATTAACTCAGCAATCAACACACAACCAGAATTTAAGCAGTCTTGGCCCTTGATGTAGTGCAACTTTAAAAAATAAATAATAATTTAAAAAAAAATACTTTTAATCAGCAAGGATGCATTAAATTGATCAAAAGCAACAGCACAGACATTTATAATGTTACAAAATATTCCATTTCTATTCAAAGAAGCCTGAAAAAAATAAAAGTAAGTTTCCACAAAAAAAAATATGAAGCAGCACAAGCGTTTTCAACATCAGCTTTGCATAGCAATAAAACACATTTTACAATATATTAGAACTGCACAATTCTGGATTAATAGAGAATTATGATTTTTGTTTGTGTTTGTTTGTTTAAAATAGAGATCTCGATTTTGAACAGACAACTAAACAAAATAACGTGTAATTTACTAAATGCATTTTCAAAATATTTAATTAAAATACTTATTTTTTAAATCAGATTGAGTGAGTGATTCAATGACTCACTCAAAGACTTCATAACTGGATGAATCAGTGTTTTTATACGAATCTCTTGAATGATTCAATGACAAACGGTCACTTGTCGCCACCTACTGGTGTAACGATGGAATTGAAACAATCTTTATTTGAAGCGTCAAGTTACTTTCAAAAGGTGATGTACTCTATTTTGATCGCTACTGTAAACATCAGTGTTTATATCCCGACTATAAACGTAATTATTAATGATTGCAAGACAGAAATAATGATACTGTGTGGTTAAAAAAAAGACTGTTTGTGAAGCTGTTTCATACCTATATATGACACCTGCTCTCTCTGGGTCAGCGGCAGCGCCAACTCAGATCCCAATGTTCGCTGTGATCGTACTTGTCAAAAGTTTAATAGACAATTGGTAATTGTGCAGCTCTACAATATATTACAATTGAAAGTACTTAAATAAATAAATTGTAATTTCATATTACTGTTTTACTGTATTTTTGATCAAATAAAATGCAGCCTTGATGAGCAAGAAGAGCCTCTTCAAAGACATTTCTATATAAAAAAATCATACAATCCCCAAACTTTTGAACAATAAATGACATAATGAACCTGCTCCAGTCCTCACCTCGGATCTCCTTGGTGAACTTGACACGTTGTGAATCTGTGAGGGGTTTGGTTTGCTCGTTGATGTTCTGGATGTCCAGAACCTCACACATGAACTCGATGACGGGCTGGGCTCGGTAGAAGGCAGTAGCGGACACTGGAGTGTGCGGAAAAACAAACAAAAATCAATATACACAATTCAATTTAAATGCATTTGTGCAGCGCTTTTCACAATACACAGTTTCAAAGCAGCTTTACAGAAAAAGTCCACAGTACAGTTTACAGTGTTCTGTTATCAGAGGCGACTGGCTAAGTTATGCATTTCAGAAATCATAGTTAGCTAAAAATTTATTAATATAAACAATGTAATAATTTAAGGCTCGTTGAAGTAATGAACAATTGGTTGTTTGTTAACAAATGGCTAGTAACGCATAGAAAGCTTGAGAAGACAGAACACACCATCTATGTTGAGCATCATGTTCCACATCGCCGGCCGGACGGACTGATGGAAGCCGAACCACACCTCGCGCCCTCCTCCCAGCGGGTGATAGTATCCCTCTGGTGGAGAGAAGAAGGATCGGCCCACGGGAGTGTACCTGCAGCACACGGTGAGAAGAGCTTGTGTCAACCACACGTCATGTGACCCTGGACCACAAAACCAGTCTTATGGTGCGTTCACACCGGATGCGAATAGCGCGTCAGGCGCGAGTGATTTCAATGTTAAGTCAATGCAAAGACGCGTCACGCGCGGAAAAATTCCTGCGGCGCGAATGAGCGTCTGGCGCATTACGCGTGAATGATTTTATGTAGTGCGTTTTGTGCATTCACGCGTTTGACGCGAATCCGCATCTGCCGCCCGAGTTGAAAAATCTGAACTTCTGCGTAAATTATTCTGTAATGACTAAATTCCCGCGTGAAAGAAGGAATGACAGTGTTCAGATGTTAACTATGAATGTGACGCTGAACACTTGCAGTCATCGGCTACATTTCTGAATGAGATGAAGAAAAACTCACATAGCGTTTATTAAAGAAGTCGTTTGACCGACGTTATAACAAGTCATTAATGTATTTTAACTTGTATGTTTCATATAATAGAACCGAAGCTATAGATTGTGAATTTCTATAGTTCACCAGCGGCAGACGTCAGGAGGACTAGCCGAGGTGCGGCGGCTCCAGCGGGTCACATGAGCGCTGATCGCCCGCTGATCGCCTGGATCTCACGACTCCGAAACGTCAGATCACATTCTTTAAATAGGCGCTATCTTTATAAATAAACCACAGATTTGAGCTTTAAACAACTACATTCCCGACTGAACAACTCTTAAAACTACATTTCGTGACACAATAACAGTAGTATTTTAAAATTTCCCGCCTAGCACTGGCCTCTCCCAGAAGAAGTGGATTTCGCCTTTTCGCTTTGGACGCGCAAATGCATTCAAAATGTTCAAGCGTCAAACTAGGCGCGGCAGGCGCGAATTTGACGTGCTATTCACGTCCGGTGTGAACGCACAGTTATGGGCAATTTTTCTTTCTTTTTTTAAAATAATACACTGTTTAATATATGTGACCCTGGAAACCAGTCACAAGGGTCTGTTGTAATAAGCTGAATAAATAAGCTTTCCGTTGATGTGTGGTTTGTTAGGATAGGACAATATTTGGTCTAGATACAACTATTGAAAATCTGGTATCAAGGTGGTTAAAAAAAAAAAAAAAAAAAAAAAAAGTAAACATTGAGAAAATCTCCTTTAAAGTTGTGCATTTATGTTCACGATTGTGCTGCATTCACTCACAAAAATACATGTTTTATATATTTACGGTAGGACATTTACTAAATATCTTCATGGAACATGATCTTAATATCCTCATGATTTTTGGCATAAAACAAAAGTGGATAATTGTGACCCATACAGTGTATAGTTGCTATTGCCACAGATATACCCATGTGTCATGTGACTGGGTTTACATTTACATTTAGCAGACGCTTTTATCCAAAGCGACTTACAAATGCGGACTAAAGCCAGCGAGTCGACGTGAAGAGGCAAAAACAACGCAAGAAGTGCTCAAGATACACAGACCAGGTGTGTGTGTGTGTGTGTGTGTGTGTGTGTGTGTGTGTGTGTGTGTGTGTGTGGTTTAGTGGTCCAGGGTCACATACGGGCAAAGAGATTTTAGGGTGTTTACACTTCAAGAAAATTATACATTTAGTCCTGGATCGCTTAGCAATCACACTGTCAGTTTTAAAGGATTAGTTCACTACAGAATAAAAATTTTGGATATCTCTGTAAACCCAAGAACATGTGTCATATATATATATATATATATATGATTTTTACCTGATCTCAGATCAATTTTTATAAATTTGTGGATATTTAATGAAAGAGTTGTCATTAAAAGTGTCTTATTGCTGTGATTAACCAAGCGCTACATAAAACAAACAAAAGACCTACGATTTAATAAAAGAACACTATAAACACAATTCAAGTTTAATAGTTGATTTGTTATTTGCATTAAATAGATTACACTTTCAATAAAAGGTGTTTGTATGCATGTTTGAGCCGAGTTTTACACGTTTCAAGCGTTTTGAACAATCAATCATTTTGCGGCGCAATTGCTTCAAACTTTCGTTTATCCCATCACTACACCTTGTGACATCACATCCTGTTTTTGGTTTCACTGTAAAAAAAAAATTGCTGCGATTATTTATCACAACTCAAAATCCAACATTGTTTCAACTTTAAAAAGTACGTGTTCATGCTTGACTTAAAATATTACGTTTAGTTAACTTTAGTTGGATATGCAAGTTCTCTCAACTCATTTTAAGTTGTAGTAACTAATCGCAGCCACATTTTTTACAGTGTTGTTTAGAAGTCTTTGCTCAATGTTGCACTCATATGTCAGTCGAACCGCACCAGAGTTTGATTGGAAGAGAACGTGTGTCTCGCTTGTTTGGGTTCGGATGGCCGCACCAACAGAGCTCTCGCACCAGAGTTGGTTCTGACCCAAACCTGCCCTGTGTGAGACGGTCTTACCGCATTGAGGGCAGGTGCCGAGTGATGACATCCAGAGCCTGAACCGAGTCCTCCGGGACCTCGTTGAGATGCCCAGACAGAGCTTCCAGGAGCATCTGCAGACTCACCACCGACACCCACTGCAGAGACACCTTAAAGGTCTGATCCTTGCCCTCGCCCGGCAGCGTCACCTCCAGGTCCACCTGCAACCGGCGAAGCCACGCCACGTTATAGAAGCTACAGCACTTCATATACGACAATAACATAATCATAAACTGAGGGGAAATGTGGATGTTAAATCCATTCTATGTTAATAGATCAGATTCAGATTATTTTATTTAACGCCATGTCAGCATTCAAAGCTATTTTCATGACAAAAAGTCAATTACAAAAATACAAATATCATATAAATATAATAAAAACACAACACACAACAAGCCATTATACAAGATTTTTTAAATTAATTCAGGCATAATCTCATTAAATATGTCCTTAAGTGAAGCAACTTCATAAAAGAGCCTTCTGCTTGTATAAAGTCCAGGACTCTATGTTAATAGAAGCTACAATACCTCATGTAGGATCATATATGTATTGTGAAAAAAAAAAAAAAAAAATATATATATATATATATAAAAATGTGACTTTCCATTTTTGTTGTAAATGCCGGACTGAAATCAGGAAATTTACTTTTGTTTATTCAATTGCCCTAGTTTTATGTTTCTCTTATGCGTCTTACAATAATCGAATGGAGTGTCTTGGGTTTAAAATCATAGCCTATGTAAAACTAGGGTTAAATTATTTAAAAATATTAAGTACATTTTCCCCAGATATAGTATTTTATACTTTTTTTTAAATAAAAATACATATATGTGATCCTGGACCACAAAACCAGTCACAAGGTAAAAAAACATTTAAATTGAGATTTATAAATCATATACAAGCTGAATAAATAATCTCTCCATTGATGTGTGGTGTGTTAGGATAGGACAATATTTGGTCGAGATAGACTATTGAAAATCTGGAATCTGAGGAGCAAGAAAAAGTAAACATTGAGAAAATCTCCTTTAAAGTTGTGTATTTATGTTCACGATTGTGCTGCATTCACTCACAAAAATACATGTTTTATATATTTACGGCAGGACATTTACTAAATATCTTCATGGAACATGATCTTAATATCCTCATGATTTTTGGCATAAAAGAAAAATGGATAATTTTGACCCATACAGTGTATAGTTGCTATTGCCACAGATATACCCGTGTGTCATGTGACTGGGTCTGTGGTCCAGGGTCACGTGTGTGCATGCTCTCATTACCCTGTCCCTGCCGATGGGCAGCGGGTGTGCCGTGTACATGTTCCTCTTGCCGTCGTAGCCAGGCTGCCGGTCCCCGAAGATCTGCATCTTAAAATGCCTCACCATCGTGTCCACCACCTCTCTGTGAAGAACACACAACACAAACTTTAACACATCACTGAAACTGCTAATTACAGCAGCATTACGGTTCTCAGTTTCCACAAATACACACCCTAAATAAATAAATGCAGAATTATTCTAAAGTTTTGGGTAAGTCAGATTTTGTTGTATATACATAAAATTATTATATTATATCTAAAGAAAATATTCAGGATTCTTTGGTGAGCATGACAGTTTCCAGTGTTGACAATAATGATAAGTCTTGATCATCAGATCATCATATTATACTGCCGTTTTAATATTATATATATGCAGATGCTGATTTTGACAGTGTTGTCTCTGTGGAGGTTCAGGGGTCAGGGGTCACGGCTCACCTGTTGACCCTGCGGGGGCGCTTCTCGGGCTTGATGTCGATGTCGTAATGGTAGACGTCGATCTTGGGGATCTGCACCTGGAAGTGATTGGCCAGCAGGCGGATCGGTTTCCCCACCGTTCCCAAGCCGGGCCGGCGCGGCGGCTGGAAGGGGGAGGGAGCAGCAGCAGGCGGGCCTGAGGACACACACACACACACACACACACAGAGAGAGAAAGTTTAGCATTTGGACGTGTCTAAACACTTGCCAATTTACACATTTAAACCATTTTAAACGTAAATCTGGACCTGCGCGTTAACACACACACACACCTCTCCAAACACCGAACTGATTCCTCTTTTGCGCTTCCTTGTCCTTGA
Organism: Phoxinus phoxinus; assembly: GCF_949152265.1. Classification (NCBI taxonomy): domain Eukaryota; kingdom Metazoa; phylum Chordata; class Actinopteri; order Cypriniformes; family Leuciscidae; genus Phoxinus; species Phoxinus phoxinus. Next base: position 847,307 of record NC_136894.1, read on the forward strand.
ACGGACACAAACATTAATAAAAAAATAAAAAACTATATATATATATATAGCTTTTATCTAGATGAAACTAGATTTAAATTCCACAGTGAACAAAGTGTTATTTTACATTGAAGTTTAATTATTAATTTCTGTACCTGAATACTATTAGACTGTTATTTAGTTTTCATCTCTGCTTGTAATTTGTGTATTTGTTATTTTATTACTGACTGTTTTAAAGAACTTCATCAGTTAGGCTAGTAGTTTTAGATGTGGTATCGAAGAACTTCAAGTGAGCTTTAAGTAATAAATGAAAAGCAAAGTTACATAACCCTTCACAAATGTATTTATTTTCTGATCCGAGGCTCAAAAAACGGAAATGATCCGAAGCGTGAGCTGTGTGATCCGCTCCAGCACCGACGTGCCCTTTTCCGTCATGATAAAACAAGGTTGGGCTTTCAGAGTGATCGACAGGCAATGACGTCGATACAAGCCACTCAAGACAACATGACAGCCACCTTGACCTTTAACCCACCAGTGGAGTAAAACACACCGATAAAACAAGGAACAATAACAGCCAATCATGTGTCCCGCCTCCACACAAGCCATCAGACAAAAGAGAGTGTGTGTGTGTGTGTGTGTGTGTCCAGCGCAGACAGACAGCAGCAGGGTCACATGGGGTGGGGTGGGGGGGACCATGGCATCACAAACTCCTGCCTGCTAAAACACTAACTCACAAGTAAAATCTAACATTTTCAAACATGATGGAAATTTTATTCAATGCCATTTAGGGACCAGCGATTTTCTCCAGAAAACCAGAAATGCAGAATTCAGGAGTAAAAATGGAATTTACATCATAATGTGGAATTTTGCATATTTTGGATGAACAGATCAAAAGCAGGGCATTTATTACACGCACAATCTCTGTTGTGCAGGAATTATTAATATTCATTAAATTACATTATAAAATATTAAATAAATGCATGCTTTTATTTTAGCACCAGCGTTTTTGATAATAAATTTGTATACAAACAAAAATACAACACAGAATATCTGAAAACATTTCATAGAGGCCTATTATTATACATAATGATACATTATTAAATGTTTAAAGTTTCATGACTTCAATTGATTAGTCAAGCTTTTTGATTATTAAAATTGAATTAAACCAATAAAATGGAATCCAGATTATCTGAGCTGTTTCCCCCCCTTCATTTATATATACATATATATCCATAATCCAGAAAAATTCCAGAATTTGGGAAAAATATAAACGGAATATGTATTTTATTGGGCCCTAAAAATTATTTGTTAAACTATTAGTTAAATTGTAAGAATTTATTAGACATGCTTTCTGATTACTAACATTTATCCATTAAATTAAAACGGAAAACAGAATTTGGGAATAATAAACAGATTTTTTTTTTTTTTTTTTAAATCAATCCGATTTCACAGGGCTCTCCCTATTGGACGCTGATAAGCAGGAACGGCCTCAAACGATGCAACATCACTTCCTCATTTCAAACTGTCCTGTGTTTGGGGGATGCTGGTTTATTGGGGCGCACCGAGGCACCCGTTGGTCACACCGCTGGGTTTGCAGGGGTCGAAGCCTCACACACACGACACGCTCCAGTTAGCCAGACAAGCGGCGGGAAGAACAATTGGAGCTTCTAAACCGTCCCGTCCACCATTACCCCCCCACTCCCCTCGTCCACAAACTGCCCCCCCACCCCCCTCGTCCACATACTACCCCCACGCCAACAAAGCCCTGAACCCCAGATGCACACGGCTGGGGTGGACACTGGCCACTAGGGCTGGGCAAAAATATATATTTTTCGATTAATCGTTTTTTTAAAATGTGGTCGATTCAAAATCGATTCTCAAAGGCCACAAATCGAGTTTTTTCCCCATATTTATTCATCTATCACCCGAAAGCCAGTATTAGCTTTCCTCCAGTGTTCATAGGCTTGCATGTTACAGCAAATGCTGTGAGATTTTATGTGCGTTTTATCTTTAAAATATAATAACCTGATGCTGATCGATCAAGGCATGCGACTCGGACTCGTCCAATTTTCAGCATAATTTTTTTTTTTAAATCTTGCATTAAAATCCTGTCTATTCACTGCAATATGCATTTGCAATATAGATTTGGGTTCTGTTTTATTAATCACTTGTACACTCATGTTCACTGTTCTTTTGTTATAAATATACGGTTTGTATAAATGTATAATCATTGAGGGGAATCGAAATCGAATCGAATAGAGAGCTTGCGAATCGAAACATCCGAGTCCACACACACACACACTATATATAGGCTAATCAGCTGTTACACTTCACACACACACACCATGATGGGAAGCTAAAGCTCAATGTGCTCTCCTAATGCTTTCAATTGCATTATGGGTAAAACAACCCATGAACAAAGGCACTGGATTGCTCATTCGATCCAGAACATCAAACAACAGCTTCGGGGTCTAGAAATCATTTGAAGTGTTGGGCATTACACACTATAATATTATAGTACGTACTTTACTTTAAAACATCAAAAAACAGCTATATATATATACACACACACACACACACACACACTTTGTTGCATTATTTTCCTGTTATCGCTGTAAAGCTGCATGTATATTGTAAAAAGCGCTTTATAAATAAAGGTGATTAGTCTTTAAAAATAGTAAGTAAATCAGTTAAAAGGCTACACACTGTAGTCACAGTACAGACAGTAGTGATAGTGAACACACTGTAGTCACAGTACGGTGCATGCGTGTAGTTATAAATAATCAACGGTGTGTAAAACGCCGTAACATTGGGTGGTTCCAAGCAAACATTTCATCAAAAAAAGAGAAGTAAAAAAAAAAAGTAAGCTGCAAATCAAAGCAGAAGTGAAAATCTAATCATGCGTTTTGCTCAATACACCGAGTTATGTGTATTTCATGTAGAGATGCACCGATAATTCTCTATATTTGAAAGTCGATAACCGATATATTGGCTGATAAATCAAATTCCAAATTTTATATCATTTTTTTTCAAACCTTTACCTTTAAAAACAAGGGTTAGGGTTAGGGTTGTGAATATAAAAGTGATTCCAATCATATTTCAAGCAATTAAAAACCCTCATGTTGAGCAGTGCGCATCTGAAGCGTCTCAGAAGGAAATAATACATTATTTATCGGCTTTAATATATCGGCCACATTTTATTATCGGCATGATAACAGTAAGATTAAAAATCAACATATATCGACCGATACGGTGGCCGGTTATATCATGCATGCCTAGTTTCATGCATGCAGAAAATCTGAGTATTATGAATATGAATGGTAAGATCATGCAACTATCTGGCAAATGCAAATACACAAAATCCAGGAGGGTGTATAATGCAGTGCCACATCACTCCAATGCATTAGAAATTCCCATTTGAAAGGTTAATTTGGCCATAAAAAAGGTGCACTGGAAGTCCAATAGTGTCCCAGCATGCACCGTGTCTGTGATGAGGAGCGACAGGCGTTCGCTGTGAGCTCGGCGAGCTAAATGGCATGATAGGCTTAAACTGAGGGGCATCTGGACTGATGATGATGATGATGGTGAAGAGAGTCTCGTGACACAGGCAGATCGCCGGGATTACACAGCGGATGCTCGGCATCACCGGATCCGTGTTTCCGGCACACGGAACCACAGCCAGCATGCATCAGATCTCCAACACACCAGCTGCTCATCCGTCATGTTCCTCATCTCCAGAAGTCAAACAGTACTTATGAAAAGCATAATGCGCAAAAAAAGTTCAACATGAACGGTAGTTTCAACTCGGATGCACCGATATCAACATTGTGGCCGATAACTCTTTATATTTGAAAGCCGATAACCGATATATCGGCCGATAAATTAAGTCAAAAATTGTATATACTTTTTGAGAGCCTGACTACAAAAACAAGAGTCCGTCTCACCATTTAAAAACATGTCCCAAGCACACAATTATAATGTTCTCATTATGATTTTATAGCCGATAGACTTGCGCTGCACATGTTGCACTTTCATTTTTTTTTTTTTTTTTTATCTTTTTTTAAGTGATTCCTTTCATATTGCAAGCATCATGTTGAGCAGTGCACATCTGAAGCGTCTCAGCTGAAGGAACAATACATTATTTATCGGCTTTAATTTATCTGCCAAATTTTCTTATTTGGCCGATAACGATAATATTAAAAATTTAACATATATCGGCCGATACCGATATGGTGGCCGATATATTGAGCATCCCTAGGGCCCTATCGTTTCCACGATCACGGAATTGGCTAATTAACGCGGAATCTAGTGTGAACGCGGAATCTCGCAGAATTTTACATATTTGGAATGCAATTCTGTAGTACCGGTAACGTTACCCACTAACAGGCTCCGCTGGTTTCAGTCGCGTCCATGTTTAAGCCCAGGGCTTCAGACTAACTTTTCTATTAGGAGCACTGTAGCCGATATATACCACGATATATATATATATAGTGTCTAGTGTATATTAAACCACAAAAAGACTATTTAAATATTAATCCGGCATTTTCTGCTTGTCTCTGAATGGCGCAGACGCGCGGTTTCATTTACCACACACACACACACACACACACACACACACACACACACACACACACACACACACACACACACACACACACACACACACACACACACACACACACACACACACACACACACACACACACACACACACACACACACACACACACACACACACACACACACACACACACACACACCAGTCTCTGCGGCCTCACGATATAATGAGGACATGAACTTCAGCTCCAGAGCCGCTTCATGAAAACTTTACTGTTTAATTTGAGAAAAACTATCATCATATCACACACACACACACACACACAGACACTCAAAGGTTTTCTCGGCAACCCGTCAAAATAAAAGTTTGCTTTAACTTGAAGAGATTGACAGAAATGGTTATATTAGGCTACTGCATGTTGTTCAGTGGTAATGTGTGCATAGGTTGCTTATTTTTCACTTGATCTTTTTTATAAGCAATATAAGTTTAAACAGCATGTAGCCTTCAATGCTTATATATATTATTTACTTATGATTAATGTCATAAATAATAGTCATTGAATTAAAAAAAAAATTCCCAAATAGTTAAAATAGAAAAATAGTTCACACAGATTTTGCTGTGGTACCGAGAACCGTAAAAGGGATTGTAATTTTACTGTAATTTTGGTATCGTGACATCCCTAATTAACTCAAATTTAAGGTCATTCCTATTTCATTTGTATACATTTTAATCATTAACATTAAAAGCACACTCTTTTTACGACTAAAATAACAGTAAAGGGTAAAAAAAATGGAATTCACAAAAATAAAAAAAATAAAAAATGGATTTTGCACAAATTTAAGTGGAAAAAACTGAATTTGGGAAAAAATAAATGGATTTTATAGGGCCCTACATCGCTAGTTTCAACCCATTTCAAATTTAAATTTCATTTAGGAAGTAATTAAATGCATGGCAGTTGTTTAAGATTACTAAATAGTTATGCAATTTACTATATTTACATTTAGATAAGACCAGTGGATCAAGTATGGTCATGTTCATGTTTGCAGTAAAAGGGAAAAACAAAAACAAAGCTGATGTTTGGCAGGAGCCACAGCGCTAGTCGACAAACAAGCGCACAGGGCTGTATTGTTATAGTTTAATTATGCAACACCGATAAACACACATTGTCATTCTTGCACTTTGATGGCGGATCTTTGGCCTGACCTCACAGCTGGAGAACTAAAGCTACATTTACATGCAAACATCCCCAGAACACAACAACTGCTTTTTATTTTTAATAGACACCCTATTAATTTCGTTAGGACGTGTGCTTTCTCTCTAATAGAGTAATGGCTTCCACATTGTCTAATGCACAAACATGAATATAGACTGTATAAACTGAAGTTAATGAGCCAGAAGATCTGCAAGGTTCATGAAAAGCTGATTTTTCTAAAGCACATGCGTTCAGTCTGTAAGCAAACAACATGAAAACAAATGCATGTGGAAGCAAAAGAAAATCAGCTTGTGCTCATAAACATAGCAATTTGAAGACGTCAACGTGGACTAGCTTTTAATAAAAGTATGATGCATGATAATTATCATGCATTGCATGGCCTGAGATCATAACTAAGCCTATTTGTCATAGGTCAGCGAGTTCATTCTTACAGTGACATCGGCTGCTCGTTTGCTGTGCATGCGATCAAATACGTGACTGGCTCTGAAAGTCCTGTCAATCGTGTTCCTCTGGCATGGTCAACATTTAGGCATAAACAAACGCACATGGGGATCAAACAAAGCGCCAGCAATAAAAAAAAACAGACCCGCGCGCGCGCTACAACTTAACAGCACGCGCGCGTCCCGAGCTCGCGCAATACACACACAACGATATTTGACAAACACACAGTCGAGATAAACCCCAGAATGCGTGTCGTTTTCAAAACAAAGGCCGTGTTGTTTATCGTGCAGGGTTGTTCACGGCAGACGCGGAAGGAAAATGCGTGTGGTTAAATCCCCACCACACAATGCCGTCCTGTCTTCCGCACTGGACTCGAGCCATTTAACGCTCATTCAGTAATAAACACACACTTGTTGGCTTCTCAAATGCTCTCTCTAAAGGCTGGAGTGCGATTATTAACAGTTAAGTGTCGTTCGGATGGTTTTCACAAACAGGCGCGGTGTGATAAGTGGATTGTTTTCGTTTTTTCCGTTGAGGCCTAAACAGCGCGGAGCCTCGGGCCCTGGTGAGGCAGAGCAACGGCCCGCGCTACGCTGTCACACGGCGTAATATTCCAGCACTTACCGGGTCCGGGCGCTTCCATGGCCGAGGGATCTCTCTCCGTCTCTGTCCCGGCCTGGCGGCTCCGTACCGACACTGAAATTGGGGGCGGTATCGCGAAGCTGAAAGGGGCTAATTTAAGAAATGGAAGTATGCGTAGATGTGTAGCGCTGTGCTTGCGTTGTCTTCTGAGTGATTTAAAGCAGATCCATGGGATTTGTAAGTGCGCATGCGCGAGGACGCCAAATTCGGTTGGTGGACGCGCACATTGACACTCAAAGGGAAGATGATAAAGGTTTGGGCGGTGAGGCGCACGAATGCTCATCCAGTCCGTGTTTTATTACTTAATTTGATTTTAGGAACTCCACATGGTTCAGCTGACCATCTAAACCCAGGGAAAATCTGCTACGCGCCCTTTAATTTCTGTTGTAAGTGACATTCGGCACGTGTCTTGATTGATCGATCGCAAATCAATGTATTTTCTTTATTTGTTATCTTAACAGTATGCAAATAAGCAGCATCTGATGTGTTTTATAATGGAAATATCCTTCCTGTCCCACAATTATTTGCTGGAACTCTGTTGTTGTCCGTGTACAGTCAGCGTTGACCAATCATAAGCGTTACTGGTGTTTCACTGCTGACAGTCCTGTCCAATCAGCACAGCGCGCGAGCGCCCAACAACCGTTTGTCCAATAGCGAGGCTCGAATAGAGTGACGGTGTCAGTTAAAGAAAAGCGCTCGAGCCCAGCGCGCGAAGGCTGAAGTTATATTGCTATCGGGCGGGAGTCGGATGTATACGTTTTGGCACTGTAAAAATAACATTTATATTTTAACTTTATGACGTTTTGAATACAAAGATTGCGTTTACTACGTTTATACGTCTTTGGAGTGACTTCCTCGTGCGATTGATGTAGTTTTGCACCGAATAAAGCCCAAGACTCGACCTGAAAGATGAGCTCTCTTCTCTGTGAGCGGGTAACGTATCAGAGCAAAATAAAACCAAACTACCTCAAAAATACATATTAATGACTACATTTGGTAAACAAGTAAAAGTTGTGAAATAATTCTCCCGTCAGGTGATAGAAGCTTTGAATGAATTCATCAGGTTATTTGTGTTTAGCTAGCCAGCTTAGCTGTTCATCCTGTTCTTTCTAACGTAAGGCCTGAGGGAAATAATGCCTTTTTTATGCTTGTTGTTGCCAGATTTTGAATGTCTTTTTAATATATTCTATATTTCGTGTTTACAGCAGATAAAAAGAGCAATAAATAGTAATACAGTGTAGGTAACGTTAGCTTTCTGCTCGTAATGGTTATAGTCACCAATGCGATGTTTACATTCTGTTGTGTTTTCAAAAGCGCGCGATTCATCAAATTGAACGTTATTGGTTGTATTTGCCCTGACACGGTGTCATAATGGTATAAGCGTGGATGTTGTATGTTGTAGGCTGTAGATCTGGCCGAAAGCCGAACAGCTGAGAGTGATTCGGACAGCGGCATGGGTTCCCCGATGGAGCAGCCGGTGATTGACAGCAACACGATCCCCGAGAACCAACCAGGTAAAGGGAGAGTTCACCCAAAAGTGAAAGTTAGCCCATGATTTACTCACCCTCAAGTCATGACATTCTTCTATCAGACGAATACAATCAGAGTTATATTATAAAATGTATTATTATGGCATTATAATGGTATGTGTTTATAATGGCAGTGAATGGCTGTTTCTGTTTAATAAAAGTGCATCTGTCCATCGTAAAAGTGCATCTATCCATCGTAAAAGTGCATCTATCCATCGTAAAAGTGCATCTGTCCATCATAAAAGTGCATCTATCCATCGTAAAAGTGCATCTGTCCATCATAAAAGTGCATCTATCCATCGTAAAAGTGCATCTATCCATCGTAAAAGTGCATCTATCCATGATAAAAGTGCATCTATCCATGATAAAAGTGCATCTATCCATCGTAAAAGTGCATCTATCATAATAAAAGTGCATCTATCATGATAAAAGTGCATCTATCCATCATAAAAGTGCATCTATCCATCATAAAAGTGCATCTATCCATCATAAAAGTGCATCTATCCATGATAAAAGTGCATCTATCCGTCATAAAAGTGCATCTATCCATCATAAAAGTGCATCTATCCATCATAAAAGTGCATCTATCATGATAAAAGTGCATCTATCCATCATAAAAGTGCATCTATCATGATAAAAGTGCATCTATCCATCATAAAAGTGCGTCTGTCCATCATAAAAGTGCATCTATCCATCATAAAGTGCATCTCATTGACGCATCCTCACTGCCTTGGTGAATGAGCTAAATTAATGCTTTGCACTTTTTGGGGTGCGTTTCCCAAAAGCATCTTATCGCAACAATGTTCGCGAGTTCTGTCGCTATCGGCAGTTCAGCGAGTCGGTGTTTCCCGAAATCATCTTACCAACCAACATTCACAAACAGCATCGCAGAGATGTGTTTGAGCGACAGATCTGGACCTGTGGTTAGAAGCAGAGTTTCTAGTTTGCATGACATGTGGTTAGTTGACATTCAGTGCAATCTGTGTCTTATATTTAGAATACATACAAATGTCATTTAAGTCTTTTAGTTTGTCGAGATTTAAAGCACAGATTTTGAAGAGTGCGCATGTGTGAACGAGCTCTAGTGTAAGAACGAGTCTATGAGTGAATCTGGAAATAAAGCAACGGAGAAAAATGCATGTCCGTAATTTATAGCAAATTTATCTCGCATTAATTCGATCTCAAACAGATTCATTAAAAGTAGTCATTACTCCACACCTGTGACATCATTAACCAACGTGGTTGAACGACCACTTTGTGACACTATGGTGTCAGGAAACAGTCGAGACTAGCTAGATGATTTCTTCAACGATGCATCTTACTACAGTAGTGAAGCAGCGAGTTACGATGTTGTACGGGGAACACTTCTGATTAGTAACCGTGTTTCCACTGTCGGGCCAGCAGCTCCACAGCGCTTCACTAAAACACGCCCGTAACACACACCTCTGGAACAACGTCACACTAACCCATCATTTCACCAACAAATGCAAGTTTTATCAGAAAACTAATCAGAAAGAAATCACTGGAAATTGCGTGCATTGCAAAACAAACACGATAGAAGTGACCGTTTTCTGGCATTTTTTATGTTCACTTGAATATTTAAAACCCAAGCATCGATGTTTTTCAGGTTTACAATAAAAAGTGATGCATTGATCATAATGAATTAGTTTGTCAAAATTGCACATTAGTCACACCGAAATAAATTACCGTTAGGTCTATTTCACAAAAGAAAGAGGACACGCTTACTACTTCAGTCGCGTCTGTTTCTGTTTATCTGGCAGTTACAGGACATCATTTATATCACATTTAGAAAGAAGGATAATTTCTACAAATATATGCCAGCAAAAATACGACCTGAGGAGCTTTAGCACTCTCTCGACTCCTAGTAGGCTACAGATATATTATCCCGGCGCTCCCGACTCGAGTAAACTCCGGCTCTGTTCGTAACCACTCCTCTTGCCCGAGCTGGACGGTTTTGGCCCAAGGTATTCGACGGGCCAGAAACCCTGATCAAGCCCCGGAAGTGACAGTGGAAAGTAGGGGTGCACGATATATCGAATCAATATCGTTATCGCGATATCACGTTGCCCGATATTATATCGAAAGTCTCGCGATAATTTTGTGATATTTTGTTTATGATGCGTCCGACATGCACCTCTCGAAAAATACACGTCGCTTGGTAGCGTTGCATTTCCCCGACTCATGTCCTGGTTCTGCTTCTCCATAAACAACATGCAGTCAAGGAGAGGGCTAACTTTCCATGCTACAGATTTCCCACAGTGGTCAGAAAGAAGACACTTTCTCTTTTAATATGACTCTAGTCGCTACTCGCTCCAAAGCTAATCGCCGTCACTCTCTCACTTCTCCCTCGCTCTACCACACAGTCCCCACACACACACACACACACACACTTGCTGGCTCGACGCACACACCAGCGCACAAGTATAAACATCAGGCCTGGCCGCTTCATGTGTTTTCTCAGATCGGATAGCTCTCTGATTTATCAAACCGACTCCATCTACACCTGCTCACATAAATGTGTTTTTGCAAAACGGATATAAATCCGATCTTCAGTTCCCGCGCTATATGCAGATTTAATGGAGTCCACGTCACCGAAAGCAACAGTTATGAGCTGCACTTTATTGATCGTCAGCTAAAATTTAGAAATCAAAGACCGCAATAAGAGAGAGCGGCAACAGCCCTGGGAAGATCATTTCTTTTCTTTACTTTTAATGAAGATGACTGTGTGTTAAGCGTCTGCGACTTTCACTTTGATTTGTGATAGTTTGCACGTTGATGAATCGATGCTCAGCTGCGGTGATGCGTGCTGCAGTAGCGCCGTCATATCTGGCTATAACTCGACATATAGCCGATAACACACTCACACGTTACATTTTTAGCATTTTTGTTTGAAGTAAAATTTACATGTGGTTTCAACAACCAATGCACTTACACTTGTCCAGTTTCGTCTGGAATGCGGCCCAGACCTCCAGAAGTGGTTTGAGTGATCGGAATTGAAATATCGAAATTAATATCGATATCGCAATATTCATTATCGATATCGCAATATCACATTTTGTCAATATCGTGCACCCCTAGTGAAAGTGGAAACGCGACTGGCACTAGCACGGCCCGGCCCTGGCCCGACAGTGGAAACGTGGCTAGTGACCCCTAAATCTATTGTTTATAGTAAAGATCAGGGATGTGATTTTTCCGGAATTCCGGATTTTCCGACCAGAAAATGTGACCTACGTGAATCATGCAGATCTGTTAAAAAAAACAGACTGTGCTCCATACGGCGTAGCGCGTGCATTACAGAGGGAGAGAGAGCGAGAGAGACCCGCGCGCGTGTGCCTCATGAAGTAGCCCAAGACAAACTGTTTCTACATTATCCCGCTTATATGGCTACCTCACATTATCCGATTATTAACCGTTAACTGATAAAATGGTAACACTTTTCAATAAGGTTCATTCAGCGCTGCCACTCCCACCACACGCATAACGCACTGTGCGTAGGGTGCCGAGTGCTGAGGGGGCACCAACAAATAGTCTAATGAAAAATCAATAATTATATTTTAATAATTATATTAAATATATAGCTCACTGATGGCCGCAAATAGTTTCTCCCGGAATCTAGAGCGAGCGAGTGAGCGCGCCCGCGAGACAGAGACTGTGCTTCAAACCGCGTAGCACGTGCATGACAGAGGGAAAGAGAGAGCAAGAGACCGCGCGCGTGTGTCTCATGAAGGACATGTAAGACAAACTCTACATTATCCCGCTTATTACATGGCTACATACTAAATAAATCAATAATTTGACTCAAAATATTGATTTTAAAAGGAGTTTATTTATTTAAAAACGATTTATATTGCTTCCGCTAAAGAAAATAGTCCGTCTCACTTCTCGTACTCAAGTAGAAGTAGATACTTGTGTTAAAAAATACTCTGGTAAAAGTAGAAGTACTGATTTAACTTCTTTACTCAAGTTAAAGTACCAAAGTACAGGCTTGGAAATTTACTTAAAGTATAAAAGTAAAAGTAGCCATGCGAATGATTTAACCATTTTTTTTATGCAAAGTTAACGTTACCTGGACCACACAAATGCTTGAGTCCAAGCTGAGAAACCTAAGTGGATATGGAAGAAAGGTTCTTTATAAGCCATTGCCTACATTTTAAATGGATGTCTGCAAAATAGGCCTAAAACATCACATAGCCTAACGTTATATGATTATTGTGACAGAGACTGGGATTCCAGGTTAATGAGATTCTGACTGAGTAGCAAGATATGAATTCAAGTATCAGTATATTTTCCTGCTTTTTTGTCCTTAGCCAATCACATGCCTGAAAGATGCATTCTGTTCCAGATTCAGATGAAGAGATCGTCGTCAGTCGCAAGAGCCGCTCTCGAAAGGCCCTGCAGGACAGCGACAGCGACGGGGATCTGGAAGAGGCTGGGATGGAGAACGCTCTGGTTCTGTCCGAGTCCAGCGACGAGCAGACCAAGACCGATGAGGCCCAGAGCATCAGAGAGAAGCCTGGGAGACGAGTGTCCCGCATCGCACAGGACAGTGACGAGAGCGAGCCTGAGAAGGCGGAAGTTAAAATCAAACCAAAAGAAGGAAAGAAAAAGAGGGAGAAGTCAGAAAGACGCAAAGAGAAGGAGAAGCGCAACGCTGCTCTTGTTAAGCGACTGAAGGAGAAAACAGAGGTGTGTGTGTGTGTGTGTGCGGATCATTTACAACTGTGAGCCTTTCAGAACCCTGGTGGACAAAAGTATACTTGCAGCCAGACTAATTCATTACACTTCAAGTGTGTTCATGATATTTTTGTACTACTAAGTATATCATAGTTGTGATTAAATTGTGATTAAGCATTATATTTAGTCTGCTAAATTAAAGTGTACTTTTTTTGTGTTACAAGTACATTATAAATTCTTCAAAACATACGTGATGTATCATAAGTGTATTATATTTGAGTAAAAAGTAAATGCTCAGTAATACCTTTAATTATTCCAAATACTACAAATTGCACACTTTGTCTTCAATAACAAATGCACATTACATAAACAAATATTACTTGGCTATACTTTGTACAATATATACTATTGTATACTATCATGTATTTTGAAAGTATACTTTAAATGCATTATCATTTCCAGCACACAGCTAAAATATATTTTTAAGTAAAGTTAAAATGAATGCACTTTTCAAAAAATAAACAGAATTTTCACTTCAAGTATGTTTTTCTAAAATTGCGCAATTATTTTAAAGTGTGTTAAAAGTTGTATTGTGAAAATAGGTAAAAGCATGATGCAAATATACTTTTAATAAAACAAATTGTTAGTATATTTGCAATTGAAAAAGGGAATATATTTCAAATACAACTATACTTTTTTCAATATATATATATATATAAATTCTATTTGTTCCCTATTTTAAGGAGGCCCTTCCAATCAAAGCACTGAATGACAGCGGCTGTTTGCTGGGAGACTCTGATCTGTTCGATGCCCAGCTCGAGGAAGACTCTGAAGATGAAGAGGAAGAGTCTCTTGATGCCATCCGATCTGCTGTGAAAAAGAAAGCCAAGCTCAAAGTAGGCACAGACCTCAGGTTTCCGTGTTGAAAACGCCTACGCAAATCTGAATGCGTTACTAATGGCTTCTTTTTTATTATTACTTGTCTATAGCCTCGTGTGTCTGAGTTCAGTGGCGACGAGGAGCAAGAGAACAAGCCGCAGCGAAAGGTGGGAGTGCTGAATGTCTTACGGTCATATATCATAAATAATAATTAAGCCTAAATGTAAAATAACACTGTTCACTGAACACATGGTGTTTTCAGGAGAGGAAAGCGGCGAGAGCCAGCAAGGAGGCGATCAAGCAGCTTCACAGTGAGAGTCAGAGGCTGGTCCGAGGTCAGTCTAAAGGACTCGATTACATGCAAAAACTGGACACGGTTTCCACAAACATAAAGCATAAGGTTTTCAACCCTGATAATAATCATAAATGTGTCTTGAGCATCAGATCATCATATTATACTGATTTCTGGAGGATCATGTGACACTGAAGACTGGAGTAATGATGCTGAACATTCAGCTTTGATCACAGGAATAAATTAGACTACTGTATGGAAAACTTTTTTTAAATTTGTAATAATATTTCACATTTTTACAGTATTTTTGATAGCCTTGGTGAGCAGAAGACACTTCTTCCAAAAACAAAACAAAATTCTCCATACTTATAAATGGAGGTGTAGACAGGGCAAATATCATCTCATAATAATAATAATAAAGGTAATTCTTTGCGTTTCTTTCTCTGATATATCTGCAGAGTCGATGCTGAATCTGCCGTATCACATGCCAGAACCCAAGAGCCTCGACCAGTTCTTCAAGAGAAGACCTCGCCCCGAGGGTCCTGCCATGGCTTTGCTCAAGTATGAGATTAAAGTCTTATCAGTTCTGGCACTAATGAACTCCTTAATCTCACGCAGGCATTCATACGCTTTTGTCGCCTTTGGTTCACGTTTGGCTTGCTTAGTTTTCACTTAATACTCAACAATATTATTGATCTCCTGCACTGACAGCATTATATGAGAACTGAGCTGAGCTGGATGATGTTATATTGAACGATATTGCACATTTTCAATAATATACTTGTATTTAATCATAGAATCCAGACAAATTATAACAGAATTTCTGAGGCAATTTAAATACATTTCATAAGACGCCATTATCTTAAATAATAAAGAATAAAAAATAAGTTAAGGTTTTATGAATTCACTTGATTAGACATGTTTTTGATTATAAAAATGGGAATTAGTTTGCCCCCATCCAAGTTAAATCCCACATTTCAGTTCCTATTTAATAAATAACTTTATTTTTTCAAAAGGTGGACTCATACTTCCATATGGTTTAATATAACAAACTTTTTTGAATGAAAAAAAAACTTGTTCAACCAAAAAAGCCTATCTGCATTCGTTAATTTAAGGGTCATTATAGCTGATGATTATGATAATAATGACTGTTTTATACCATGAAACCATGATATTTATCATACCATGAAGATCTCATACCGTTACAACCCTAACTTGCCACTAGAAATGACCAATAAAATCTCTTTCTCTCCCATCCTCAAGGTCTGCCAAGTACCAGGCTTGTATTTTAGAGACTAATGCACATCTACCTCCAGATCAAGCCACTAAACCTCAGCAGGACTTAAACCCTCCAACAGAGTCATCTCTGGATAACCATTGGTCCACAGCACCTCAGTCTCTGGAAGACACGGACACCAGTCCTGCTGCTGGTGGCTCACCTCGGCCCTGCAGCGACGCACGAGTGGAGCATGAAATAAGCCCTGATGAACTCAAGCCTGTGGGTCAGGAGGAAGACGCTCGCGTCGAGCCAGAAGCCGAGGGAGGTAAACATTCAGACGAGGACCAGGACAAGCAACCGCCTCCGACATCATCATCATCATCTCATGTTCTCAAACCTCGGAGGGATAAACTAGCCCGACTACGAGAGCTGGGCCTCGATCCTCCTCCCGTGGCCAAGCTGTGTGCCGACGACGGGGCGTTCGTGCAGCTGGAGCCGCCTCAGGAGAACACAGGTTAGGCTCTGGATATGATGGTGTGTTACAGGGCTCGTACAAGGTGCTTCATTTAACTTTTTGTAATTTAAGTCCTGGAAAACCCTTGAAAACAGCCATATTTATTAAAATTATTAAAAGGGCGGTTGTCCTACTGCTAGTTTAATTCCTTCTATTGTTCAAATTTGTAAGTCGCTTTGGATAAAAGCGTCTGCTAAATGTAAATGTTAAAAGTGCTTGAATTATTTAAAGAAAATATATGTGAAATTAGTTTGTAATTTTATTGATAAAACAATATTTTCACACAAAATTAACGCTGAAGCTCGTCTGATGCAGATATAGAGGCATTTCACGTGACTATGAGTGTGATATTGCTCATTAATATCTAAGTATATGACACAGCTTTCATTCTTCAGGCCAATCATAAATACATGAGAGAGACAAAAATCAGTTTTAATGAGAAAGCGATATCTTTGTGTATAGTATCTTTTCAATGGTTAAAGTGACCGCAGTTATTCCATGTGCTGCACTTTATTTACACCATTTTGTTTTATTAGTTTATTTACATTTTGTAGAATTTATAAGATAATAAAGATATTATTCAACAAGTGCGATCTCTGATTGTAGTCCTGTGTGTGTGTGTGTCAGCTCTGAAAGCACTACAGGAGCGCTTCATGAAGCACGTCCAGCCTGCTCCTCGGCCTAAACGCGAGCGCACTTTGCAGCTGAATGTCGTGAGGAAAGAGAGCGCCCCCTCAGGACAGGAGGAACTGCTCTCGGAGTCGATCACGATCACAGTCAACGAGGGAGAGGACGAGCCTGCAAAAGTCAAACCCGGTACAGGCACATCATTTCACTCGCATTTGCCACTAAAAACAGATGTGTGCGAACTGAAAACGTGTTTTGGAATCAAAAGTAGATCCACGTGTGTTTTTTTTGTTTGTTTAAGTCAGTTTTGCCAAATATGAATATCTTATTAAAGAAAGTCTTAAGTATCATTTCAAGAGGTCTTAAATTTGAGGCTGTAAAACTGGAATATGGCTTAATGTGATTATTGGGGGTTTAATTCTGAGCGCTGCACATTCAACGTCAAAATGTGGCATTGTTTATGCAAACTATTGTTTATGATATACCTTTAATGACTTATGACTGTTTACTTTAAGGTGTTTGGATTGTGATATGTTTTCGATGTTGTAAGAATGCATATTTAGGCTTTCTCAAATGTTTAAATTATTAAAAATAGAACTGCTATTTCGGGTTTTATACTTAACAGTCCCATGTTATGCAAAAAAAAACAATCCTGTATTTTATTGGTATTTTATTAGAAAATAAATTTAATCTGGCATTTAATTCAATGTTTAGAAGCATACACAATTCCATAATTATTAAATAAATACAATTTTAAGCAGGAATATTTTAAAACCGTGAAGTTTTTGTAATTTGTAGGTGTTTGCTGTAATTAGCTAGTAAGTGTCTCCTAGTATCTCTTTATTAAGGGGACAGTGCTTTGATTTGCAGGTATAGAGGCTGCTGTAACGTCTTCTTTCTTTTACTCCTTGTGTGCATGTTTTTAGGTGAGAAACTGGTGTTGTTGAAGTCTCGCTTGCAACAGGCCATGGCCATCCGCAGAAGGGGGGAGCGGGAGCGCCGGGCGGCTCTGCACCGTCTGGATAATGAGGACTGTGGCGACGAGGAGGAGGAGGAGGAAGAGATGACCGAGTCAGAGGATGAAGAGGTACTGGAAATGGATCAATATATTTCAATATATTTCAGTGTTTCCCCAACCATTGTTAAAGAGTGACAGAAATATATATATATATATATGTGTAACGCCCGCTCCGGGACACTAGTAGTTTACTTTTCTCAATTCATAGTCATATATTTAACAGTTTGTTCCATTCCTTTTCAGGGTGTTGATGAGTTGTTGGGTGGTGGTGATGTAGAGGAGGCGTTGGACAAGGAGGAAGGTGAAGCTGAAGATGACGTCTCGGTGAAAACGTGTCCCTCTCCAGGCTTCAAGAGTGCCTCTCCGACTCCCGCAGACACCGATGGAACATTAATGCTGTTTGCTGGAAACTCCTGTTCCCGCACAGGGTGTGTGTGTGTGTGTGTGTGTGTGTGTTTCACAATCTGGCTGCAACACACTTTCTACAGTCCATACTAATATAATGTCGTCTTCTGTCCAGGGATGGTGTGAGAAGATCAGGAGCGTACAATAAAATGGGTGAGTGAATATGGATATTAAACACCCTCGGTTTGGGTTGAAAATATTGATTTCTCAATTTTAATCTTAATTTTGATGAACCGATATTGATTCTTAAATCCCAAGAATCGATCTTTTAGTCTATGATGTTTTGCGTGAACAAATCTTCACTGAACATTATTCGTAGCTCCTGCCATCCAATAATCACAATAAGCTTCCATACTTTTGATATGAAACACAGTCTCCGCTTTCAAATCTTGTCTGTTTTATAATAAATTAAAGCAATGTTTGTGCCTCTTTAATGTAGCGCCTAAGTTGAACCGATCATCTCTTCTTCTTTACTACCAGTTACAGCAGCAAATAAACATCAATGAACATCAGAAGGAAAGATGAAAGAGACAGAACAACTTTCTGAAATTAATTATGTCTCATGTAATTGATGTATATCAAAATTAATATATCGTAATTAATTGAATCACAGTCTTCAGGGTTCGTACAAAGTACTTGAATTTGACTTTGAAAGTCCTGGAAAACCCTTGAAAACAGGCATATTTATGAAGAGTTACTTGAAAAGTGCTTGACTTATTTAAATAAAATAAATGTATGAAAAAAAAAACACAAATGCAATCTTTTAGTGCAATATTAACACTGCAGCCTGTCTGATAAACCCCCATCAGACCTTTTCTCGATACGAAGTACACAAAACATAATATAAAATATGATTTATTGAACAATAATAGATTATAAGCTTTATATTTAATGTATATTATTTAATATGTTGTAAGTTGTATTTTGGATGCCTTAATCTGTAATTTGAGTTAAAAAAAACGTAAGATATTGTTTGATAAGTGCGATCTCTGGTTGTAGTCTTTGAAAACCTAAAATGTAGTGCTTAAAAAGTCCTGGATTTTTCCCCCATATCTGTACGAACCCGGAGTCTTGTGAATCGAAGCGAATCATGCAGTTTGTCAGCCTAACCCCATTTGTGTGTGAAATGCATGTGAAGTCGGACTGACGTTGGGCTGTGTTCGCAGAGGAGGATGACACCCTGTCACTGGTGAAGGACAGCAGTCACAACAGTAGTTTTGAGCTGATGGGTTCGATGATCCCGTCCTATCAGCCCGTGACCCGAGCGGCCGGGCGAGGCCTGTCCCACAGTGTGTTTCGCTCTCCCTCTCCCTGCCTCTTCCGGCCCAGCTTCCTCGGCTCCGCCTCCAAGGTGAGCCACTCACTGCACTTCACTGGGACTTCATACCATGTTTTAATCATGTTTGAACTTTATCTGTTAGGCTAGTCGTTTTTGATGTGTTATCGAAGAACTTCAAGTGAGCTTTAAGTAATTAATTGGCCAGCAGCCATATCACCCTGTAAAGCAAAGTGTCGTCCCCCACCTTCCATATATATATATATATATATATATATATATATATATATTAGGGCTGTCAAAAGATTAATCGCATCCAAAATAAAAGTTTGTGTTTACATAATATATGTGTGTGTACTGTGTATAATTATTTATATATATAAAAACACACACAATCATGTATATATTTAAGAAAAATTGGTTATATTTATATATAATATAAATTATATAAATGTATATACAGTATATAAATGGAAATATTCCTTAAATATATACATGAATGTGTGTGTATTTATACATAATAATTATACACAATACACACACATATATTATGTAAACACAAACTTATATTTTGGATGCGATTAATCGCGATTAATCTTTTGACAGCCCTAATATATATATATATATCTTGCAGTTGATCCGCTCGGACTGCCCACAGTTCGGCACTCATGCGATTCGTGGATTAACAGCTAAATTTAACCATCATAGAGTGAAAGTTTATAATTTGGATGTGTTTTGTCTTGCCAATTTACACATTCAAACCATTTTAAGCGCAGAGGAAGTGGTGAAAATCGGGACTCGCGTGTTATCTGTGCGCACAGACACACACACACTCGCAGAGAGAGAGAGAGACTCGTTTCAGACAACACTCGAATTCCTCGTTTCCTTGCCGGACACATAAACACAAAATTACGTCTAAATGCCCGTCTCTGAGAGTATTCTCTCGTTTATGAACATTTGAGAAAGATATGGATGTTTGTCAGTTTTTTCGGGCGGCACAGTTGGTCTTAAAGTGACCGCACACACCACACACATGCAGTAATAAAGAAAAAACAAAGTTACATATATATCATTTTTATTTTTTTTGCTGATCCGATCTGTCTCTCTAAAACCCAAAATGATCCGAACCTTGAATTTTGTGATCCGTTCCACCACTGCTGTCTCTTACTACATTAGTACTTTGTATAATCCTGGTAAAAGGGTTAGTTGAGTTTCAGTTGTGTATGACCATGATGATTTGTTATATTGCTCATTTAACAGATACTTAATCTGAATGCATCTTCTTCTTCAGAGCTCGGGTAAGATGTCCGAACCCTCCCTGTCGCTCCCGGTGGAGGATTCCCAGGACCTGTACGCTCCCTCTTCCCCGAGCGAGTGTGCCGCGGCCCGGGCCGGAGACTCCCAGGGGCGCTTCTCTCTGGAGGACGACACACACTCTCAGCTACTGGATGCCGACGGCTTCCTAAACGCCGGCCCTCGAGGCGTTCCCAGCCGGTCCCACAAACGCCAGCTCATACTCGACAGCCTGGATGAGAACGCCATGGACGCCAACATGGGCGAGCTCCTGGGGCTCTGCTCCGGGGCCTTCGGGTCAGGCCAGACCCAGCCTGGAGTGGAGGACGAGCTGATGGGGTTGTGTTCGGGAGCGTTCACCACTCAGCCTGAAGAGCCGGTCGGGAAGCCCAGGGAGAAGAACAAGGCTGTAGAGCCAGAGGAGCGCAGCGGAGAGAGCCACGACATGGACCAGCTGCTGGCGCTCTGCTCCGGCAAGTTCACCGGGAGCCCGTGTAAGTCCTGCTTTGTTGTCGTTTACTCTGTTGGAGGGTTTTGTGGCTTGGTAGATGTGCATTAGTCTCTAAAATACAAGCCTGGTACTTGGCAGACCTTGAGGATGGGGGAAAAAGAGATTTTATTGGTCATTTCTACCGTTAAGTCAAGTCAGCTTTATTAATACAGCGCTTTTTACAATACAGTGTTTCAAAGCAGCTTTACAGAGATAACAGAGAAATAATGCAACAAAGCTTGTTTCCAGAAGAAAAGAGTGTTAAGTAAACTCAGTGATGTTTCATTTAGGTTGTAAAGAAGTTATTAATTTAGTAAATACATACATATAGCCGCTCTGGATAAAACCGTGATGTCATCGTCCAGCTCAGCTCAGTTCTCGTATAATGGAGTCAATGCAGGAGATCAATAATATTGACTATTAAATGAAATGTCCCCAAAGGATACATGTTCAAGTTTTGTAGTTAACACTGTGTGTATTATCCTCTTTAGCTGCTTCTCCACTGCGATCCGTCTCCAGTCCTGCCTTTGAAAAGCCGTCTGAAACAAACAGGTAACGTGTGTGTGTGTGTGTGTGTGTGTGTGTGTGTGTGTGTGTGTGTGTGTGTGTGTGTGTGTGTGTGTGTGTGTGTGTGTGTGTGTGTGTGTGTGTGTGTGTGTGTGTGTGTGTGTGTGTGTGTGTGTGTGTGTGTGTGTGTGTGTGTGTGTGTGTGTGTGTGTGTGTGTGTGTGTGTGTGTGTGTGTGTGTGTGTGTGTGTGTGTGTGTGTGTGTGTGTGTGTGTGTGTGTGTGTGTGTGTGTGTACAGAACATTCACTTGTTCTTGACTGCATAACTTTTATAACTATATTTGTAATGTATATTTTATTTATAAAGTGCAGTGTTATCTTACATTTGATTTAGTTTCTGTTCCTGAAAATCTTAAAACACTTTATTTCAATCGTATCTTTAGTCAGTTGTATCTATTTGTTGCGATTGCTATTTTTAAAATATTTGTTCTTTTTTAATTACTGAGTGTTTACTTGTTTTTAATAATGTTTGAAATTCATATTAGTTCGGCTAGTTGTTTTTTGCTATGGTGTTTTTAAACCACAGGCAAGCGTTCCTTGTGGAAGTGTTCTTCAGCCTGTGGATTTCTGTTCATGATTTTCAGCTACAATTAAATGTTTTGCAATCAGACTAAATGTGAATTATGTCTAAGTTGTTGTTGTTTACCTTATTGGAATTGAAATTAGGAATATATAAGCAGAATCGTTCAAATTAAAACGATACCCAAGCCTAATAATCAGTGTTTACATGTATTCTTCATTTGTTTGTGTTTTACCCCTCCACATGCTGATTGGTTCTAACTGCCCATATTAACAGGAACGAGAGCTTGACTGAAGAGCAGGAGGAGGAAGAGGAGCTGGAGGAGGGCGACTGTGAGTTTCGGTTCGTGTCAGACGTGGACAGCCTCAGTGAAAAGGTGGATATTAGAAAATACTCTGCTTACTTTTGCCCAACGTGACAACATTAGTTCAACCAGTGGTGCAGACAATTAGTATTTGGAAAACTAGGTCATTTAGTATGCGCGGTTCTATGAATATGCAAATGAGCCCCGCCTCCACTCACTCAGAGATCCACTGGTTGACGAGCACACGTTGATCTGATTGGTCAAGGTAGTGTGTGACGTCAGAAACACCAGCGATTTCAAACCGTGTGTTTGAGACTGTCTTTGGTTCACTGCAGTTTTAAGCAGAAAATACTCAGCAATGCTGTCCACTTATGAACTTACACATTAAAGCGTATTAATAACACCACATAGACACATAAACTACATTAAAAGCTGGATTTTCACCACAGCGGGACTTTAACAATTTGTTTTATTTAAGGAGGAAAATGAGGATAAATCAGACACCGAAGAGGAGGAAACAGAAGATGAAGAAGATGAGGAACGGGAAGCGGTGTTTGGGCGACGCCCTGGCAAGAAGAAAGCGTATGTCTATTAGGATTATTGCTAACAAATACATTTTATGTGTGTGTACTGGTATCTATACGTGTCATTTGTGTGCCAACAGCCGTCTGGCCCAGTTCGTGGAGTCCGAGGCGGAGCTGTCTGGCAGTGATGTGGGCAGCGAGGATGAGGATGATGAAGCTGCTGATGAATACGAGGAGGAGGAGATCCAGGAAGAGTTGCCGTCAGATGAGGAACTGATGGACCAGGTTAACAAAATTCACATGTAAGAAAGCTCATCTTTGCGTTTGGTTCCCACGGGTCCTTGAAATCCCTGAAAGTTTGTGAATCTGGAGTACAGGACGTGAGGCTCATGATCTTCTCCCTCCAGGAAGCAGATCCTGGATGATGATAAGCGTAAACTGAGGCTTTATCAGGAGCGGTACCTCGCCGATGGAGATCTGCATTCTGACGGACCGGGACGAGCGCGCCGCTTCCGCTGGAAGAACATCGGTGGGTTCAGTGATCAGGATGCGGAGAGCGGGGGGGAAGGTATGATTGTACCGTTACTCATGTCTTTTTCCTGCTTTGTCCAGATGATAACTTTGAGTTTGGTGGTATGGGTCCTGACGGAGACGAGGAAGAGGAAGATGAAGAAATCGATCAGATTGAATTACAAAGGCGTAAAGAGCGGATAGAGCGGGATCAGTGGATGAGAGAACAGGTGTGTGTGTGTGTGAGAAAGAGATCAGTGTTTTAGGGCTGTGCAACCATTAATCTCACACAAGGTTTGTGTTTACATAGTGTGTGTGTGTGTGTGCGGTGTATAATTATTTTGTTTAAACAGAGTTCCCGTGGGGTCTTAAAAAGTCTAAAATTCTGAACTTTAAATTTAAGGCCTTAAAAAACGTCTTAAGGTGAGACACGGCAGGCAAAAACATTAAAAAATGTTGAGGTGTTGGGCTATTTGTCTTCAATAACATGTATTCTTTCAGACTTGTGGTGAAAAAAAAGTCCAAAATACACATTTAGGTCTTTATTTTACTGCACTTTGTCTGTTTGCGTCTGTAGATTTCTCTGAAATTCAACAAAAGTTGGCTTATTTCTCTCAAAATCATTCTCCAGTATAAACATCTCAGCCTATGTAGCACCTATGCACACCAAACTCTCCAGTTATACACTTAGCAGTATTCTGAAGATATGTTCAGAGGGATTTGTTAATAAATCATTCCTGGCCTGATTTATGTGACATTTTAAATTTAAAAAATATGGTGAAAATCGATGGTTTTAAGGCTATGGACAGTATATTTAGATTTCCTAGGTCATGAAAGCATATTTCCTGAAATCCCTCTGAACATCTTTTTTCATCTTGTGTGTAATCAAAATAAAAAAAGAATTTTGCACCTGGCTTTATCATATGTTCAGATCCATCTACCGAAAATATATGCAAAATTGTGCATATTTAATGAGATAATGCCTGATTTGCATAATTAAACATACAAATTTCAAAAACTTGTAGTACATTTTTTTTATGAACTTGTGTAAGTAATCAACTGAGGAAGTTTCATGGTGAAATCTATTATTTTAAAATTGTACCCTATTCACCTGTAGTGTCTCGCCTTAATGGGATCGTTCACTTAAAAATGAAAATTCTGTCATCATTTACTCGCCCTCAAGTTGTTTCAAACCTGTATGAATTTCTTTCTTCTGCTGAACACAAAGGAAGATATTTTGAAGAATGTCGGTAACCAGACAGTTAACTGGTCCCATTGACTTCCAGTAGGAAAAACTATATACTATGGAAGTCAATGGGACCAGTTAACTGTTCTAAACTTTTCATAATTCTGCAAAAGCTGCTAAAACTTCTGTCGTCGTGGAGCGCGCAGTGCATGGTTGCATAGCAACGACAGCCGCCACGGGGAAATCTGACCAAATATTACTATTAATAATAAAAGATAAGCTAATGTGCTTTGTAAATGTCAGTAATTGATCTTTTTTTTTCTTCTTTCTTTTATGATTTAAAGGCTGAAATATGTCAGGTTTATCTTTTTATAAAACCTTTTGTCAAAACTTTATTTGAACTTGTACATGTTAGTAGATAACATGTTAGATAAAATCTAGCCATCATTTTTACTGTTATATTTTTAATGTTTATGTAAACAAAAAGTGCAAATTGATGCTAATTTTATTTGTTATTTGTGGGTTAATGCGTCGTGTAGGTCTTACTTTTCAATCTTTATGATCTTAAAATATCTTAAAAAGGTCTTAAATTAGACTTCCTGAAACCTGCAAGAACCTACACACACATGCATGTAGACATTTAAGAAACATTTGCATGTATATAGGGATCTCCCAGTCACGTGACCCCTAGCCGCGTGTCAGCCATTTTGACGGAATACATCCGTCAGCTACTCAGTGCAGTGATGCGCAGGTCAATGTACAAACAACCCGCACCCGACCGACGTTTTCAACTAACCCGCCAGCAACTCGGACCGCAAAAAATAAGGAAAGAACATTCTGTACCCGACCCGCATTTATTTAGCTAGTAAATGCTCATAGTAGCGTCATTGGGCCATAGACGTAGGAACTAGGGGTGCGCGTGCAGCATTTTTCTGAATGTTGTAAGTTATGATATAGCCTAGTGTTATGTTATAAAGGCTTGATTTATTTATTCATTCATTTCGTTTCATTTTCTTAACAATTAAGATGCTGCATGTGTTTATCCAGTCTAAGTGTGCGTCTCTCCCCGGACTTTCCCAACAAAAATCCCGCCCGCCCCCTCTCAGAAAATACATAAAACTGACATTACTGAGCTATATGCGTTTAAAAGTACCTATTAAAATTGCACAGTGGCTTTGGTCAGTTCAACGTGTTGGGAAACCGGGCATTTTGTCCCGCGTCAGCTTTTATATAAAGTTCATAAGGCGCTCAACATTCAAAAGGTAAATAAGGATTTCCCACTTGCATCTCTCCTGCAAAAGGAGAATTATAGGAATCATAGATCCATATGAAGCACCACAAGTTCTTTTTACAGGCATTAAATGTGTAGAACAACTTCCTGACATTGAGTTCGGTGACATTTACAGCTACATTATTCACTTCCCATCACGCTAACGCTACACCGGAGCTTCATTAAAAGCATACAGAAGCTTAACGTTAGCATGCTATCGGTATCACGAGTCCGGATGGGTCAGCAACTCTTTGATTTGGACGCCAGCGGGGAAGGATTATTCAATCATCACCGCAAAAGTTGGTCTATGTATTTTTATAACCAAATTATAGTGACGTTACCTGTAATAATCTTTAAACTGAGTTTACAGGGGAAAACACAAAACAAAATCACCTGTTTATTGCCACCAACCACTTGTTTCTCCGTTTTATTTCTTTTGGGATACATTACAAAGATATTCCTTTTGTATGATCACGTATCTGATCGGATCCAACTGCACAGCATCGCTCGGGCATGATAGGAATATTTCGCGACGAGCTGTAGTATCACCAGCGGTTTAGCATTTTCTATTCCGTCAAAATGGCTGCTCCAAATGGCGTGACGTCACGCGGGACGTCCCTATACAGTGTATATATTTATATTTATACATAATGTATATTATATATATAAATAAAACATTTTCTTAAATATATACATGCATGTGTGTGTATTTATATATACAAAATAAGTATACACCGCACACACACACACATATATTATGTAAACACAAAGTTTGTGTGAGATTAATGGTTGCACAGCACTAAATGTGTGTGTGCATGATGGTGTCGGTCTGACTTGGGCTCTGTTCTGTAGACTGAAGCTCGGGCCAAAAAGGGAGAGGATGCAGAAGCAGAAGATGAAGAGAAGATCGGAGACGAGGACAGTCAGTTCATGAAGCTAGCCAAGAAGCTAACGGCTAAGACCCTCCAGAAGAGAGGTGTGCATTTCTCTGAACAAGAACAAGCTAAACTTACATTTCAGAATCAATCTTGACCGTATTTAACCCCTGCAGCGCTGGCTCATTATTAGTGTGGACTTTCTGCGTGACACGCTGCTAATAAACCGGGTTGAGGATGTGTAACCCGTATTGAAGCAGTTTCTCCTGTTCACAGACGCTCCGGCTGTTCCTCTGCAGGAGAAAGCGGCTCCCAATGCCAACCAGTTCAGAAAGCCGTTCCAGCCCACTGTGGTGAGTAGCTGAACACACACTCCTCACTCGGCCACTCCTGTTCTCTAGGCAAGCGGATGTTCAGTGATCACCGCTGAAGACAGCCGTACTCTGAGCTACGAGCCTCTGTTGGAGCCGTTAGCCGAAATTATTTCAACTTATGTTTCCTGCCATCGAGTCATTTTGACCTGAAACTTCATCTGAGGGGTTCAAGACCCTAGGACTTTTGTCGCACTTGAACCACGAAAACATCAATAACAACAAAATAGAGGATTTTTGTGGTTGAAATTTTAAAAAGTAACAAATCTTTCCCTCATGGATCAATTTGACCCCCTTAGGAATGAATGAAATGCGAGGAATGCTTCAGTATAGATAGAAAATCCAAAAAATGCTCAAAATTCAAACTAAAAATCCTAAAACATTCCCCCAAAAATGATTTTATAATGTGTACTTGTGTATCTGAATGCACACTGAAGGGAACTGGCTTTAGGACCCCGAGGAACAGCTCATCTTCTCCATAGAGATATAAGGCCATCTAAACTCATGAAATATCATGTTATATTATTAATTTTTTTACAAGAGGTCGGCAAAGACACTCAATGTAAGATATTTAGAGCTGAATTAAAAGGGTTTGTGCATTAAAATTGTGAATTATTTTGAATTTAAGTTGAAAGAATGTGCTTAAATTACTATTTATTTATTATTTGTTGATCAAATCTTGTAATTTAAAGGTAAATAAAATAATAAATTACAAAAAATCAATAAGTTTTAAAATTGCATTAAAAAAAATAGAAATCTTCCGAAACCAAAGCAACTGAAAACTGCGCTGTATTTGAGTGGCATTTATAGTGTTCATAGGTTTTAAGAGGATGTAGAGTCCGAGATGTGAGTCTGCTCTGTGTCCCGGTGTCCAGGTGAAGAGAGGCTCGTTGCTCAGCCATCCTCGAGCCGTGCTGCAGAAGCTGGCCAACATCTCCGACAGCAACCCGCTGGCCCCCAGAAGCTCTCGGGGCTTCCTCTTCCAAACCCTGTCCCCGGAGAAGGAGCCATCCACGTCACAGGGCCCCAGGAAACCGGTACGGCCCGCCGCGCGCTAGAGGAGGAGTCCGCTTCAGGGTTACCATCTGATCATCTACTCCCGTCATCCACGGTGTTCATGTCTTTCTCTCTGTTGGACTGAAGAAAGAGGAACGCACTCCAGATGTTCTCCATATAGTGACTTCAATGGTCCAGTGGGTCGAAGGTCCAGATAATAATAATAATAATGCTTTTAATTAAAAAGCGCCTTTCTGGACACTCAAGGTCGCTGTACAAAGTAAAAACACACAAATATGTAAAATTAATCAAGAGAATAAAATAAAACATAGCACAAATACAAGTAAACAGGACAATGGATGCTTCACAGTAAAGTATTTAGTTATAAGATGTCGGCTGGTGTGTCTAGATGAGACTCTTATTCCTCGGCTGGATCGTGAGAGACTTTGAAGCTGAAACTCACATCTGGACCTTCGACCCGCTGGACCATTGAAGACACTATATGGAGAACATCTGGAGTTTGTTCCTCACAATCCTGCATTTCTGTCCCACTGAAGAAAGACAGACATGAACATCTTGGATGACGAGAGTAAGGGTGTATTCACACCTGCCTTGTTTGGTTCGATTGAATCGAACTCTAGTTCGTTTCCCCCCTTGGTGCGGACCTTTTGGGCAGGTGTGAATACAGCAATCGAACTCTGGTGCGGACCAAACAATCGAACCGAGACCCAGCTGAAGAGGTGGTCTCGGTACGGTTCCAAACGAACTCTGGTACGGTTCGTTTACGATGTGAACATGAACCGACCCAATATCGGCCCAATATCAATATCGACCCAATATTGTTAATTCAAGTGCGAAAGAGAATTCCATTCCGGCGCGCTGTCTGGCCACACGATAGGCCACTGTTGCGCGTCATTCTGCGCGTCGTGTGTGCATCATTGGCAGTGTTGTGCATGAACGTGTTCACTGAACGCGTTCATATTTTCGCCGAACGCTGAACGAATCACTTTTAATACAATGAACGTGAACGAGAGATTTTTCGAGAGAACTCATCTGATTTTTTGTACATAGCATAGCCTATTTGTTAGGATTTTAGTATCATAATGATTGATTAGGCTAATAAATGCACGCACAATTATCCGTGAACTTGATTTGAACAAATGCCTTTCAACTTGTGTGTGCAAAATTCAGAATTAAATTAATGTGCAGAAATGTGTACAAATAGAGAGTAGGATATGTAGGCCTAGCCTACTATACTGTTGTAGCCATTTAAAAAAGCGCGTTTCATATTTGTTAAAATATTATAATGTTCTTTTTTTTTCCATTTATGTTGATTTATGAAAAGTGAACAGCACGACCGAGATAGGATGCGCAATATGAGACATGGAGCGGGTCAGACATGATTTTGACCGTTGAAGTTGAAGTTGTTATAGAAAGCCTTTCTTTAAAGTGAATTTCGTTTTGTATAAATTGTATCTTAATTTTAATACATTTTTCAACAACCAATAGCCTGTATTCAATGAATAGGCCGACGAAACAAATATAACGGAGGCGCCCGCGCGCTCATTTGCATTGCACGTGAACTGAGCACATCCTAACTTAACGAATCTCAGTGTATGCCTCACACAGACATGACAAATACATCAAATACACAAAGCTTGAAATGTCTTTAAACGAAATAATTCAAAACGAAAAAAGAAAAAGGCTACTTTCTGATTATGTAATCCATAGGCTTAGCCTATTTATGTGTATTTCTCTCTAAGCGCGTTCTCACGGAGATGGCGATCGTCAACTTCATCTTTGCAGCCGAGTCGACACTTTTAGAGAAAACACTTGTTTATTAATAAAAATCAATACATGTGTCACCGGATTTACAGATGCACGCACACATATTATTTCGAAATAACAAGACAGTAAAAGAACAAATATTGCAGTAGCCTACGAAATATCTCCAAATTTATTTTTAATTTATTTTTATATTTTTTTATATCTCCGAGCCTTTTTTTTTGTTGCACTTACTGATTTCCCTACTTGAGAATCCTTGTCCAATGAATGGACGACCTTAGCACACGTGTGGTTTTGTTTACACATTTTGGTTCACTTGCAAAAAGAGCAGTGTGAAAGCGAACCGTACCAAACAAAAAACAAAAAAAATTATTTGGTCCGGACCAAAGCAAGTGAACTATCGGACTTTCCTGGTGTGAATACACCCTAAATGATCAGGAGATTTAAATTCTGAAGTGAACTAATCCTTTAAAAAAATTATTTATGCTTTACATTTACAGGGATGTTATACTTTGGAGTTGAAATAACATAAACAGAGCCTGGAAATATGAGTTCATAATTCTTGCATGTAGTTCATAACTACACCACTGGATGGCGCTGTCGTCTCAGAATGACGATCCCACCTCAGTGTGTCTCTACTTCAGCACTAAGAGAGATGTTTATTGTATGATGGTGTATGATGATCTGTTCTGAAGTATGAGTATTAATTTCCCAGATGAAGAAACGTGGCCTGGACTCTCCCGCTCCGGCTGCCAAACGCCCGTGTCTCGGGAACGCCACCAAACCCGCCGGGCCGCCGCGCAGTATCTTCAGCTTCCTGGAGACCTGAGCATCCCAGCAGCCTTCACAGTATTACTAACAATTAGTACATTACTAATGTCCATACTAAATGCTATGATGAGTTCGGCTTGTTTTAGATGATTTCTATCATGTACATATTGTGATTTTTGTCTTTTAAGTGATGTAATTTTATTCGTTTTTATAAAATTGTAAATTAAATTGTATTTTAAAGCATCACGGCTATATGCATTTTTACTGCCTTTGGACGTTTGAGCTTTTATGCTTTGAGTTTGAACGTCGTAACCTGCTTTAAATGAACTTTAACCAGACTAATGTCTTGTTCTCAGTGTGTACACGTCAGAGATCTGCTCTGTGTGTCTGGAGCTCAGTTTATGAGGATTAATCTGCACTTTATGAGCTTCTCGGTTTGAAGCAAAGGTTTTTGTTCTGTCATTTTATTATTTTTAGTTAATCAGCCTTTCTTTAGTCACTAATGTGTGGCTGTCTTGCAGTGTTCCCTCAACAAACTTCTAAAGACCTAACCACTATTTATGTTTGGTTATTTTTTTATAATGGATCTACATCTTTCTAATCATGCCAGGCTCTAAAATATGTTATGGGGTAGATTGTAATCTTGTTATGAACAATGGGAGGCTTTAAAGTCACTCCTGTACACACTGTAAAAATAATTCTGTTAAATTAACGGTAATAAAACGGCAGAAAATTTACCGTAAAAACCACGGTAGTGACATTTTAGATCTATAGACTTGTAAAAAAAAAAAACTGTATTTAACTGTAAAGTTGATGTATTGAAGTACTAATCTGGTTTCTACTCATTTATAACATTGACAAACACCAATCACAGTGGAGATGAGTCACATGATCAATCACAAGCAGTTTCTCCACAAGCTAATATTAATATAGTGTCATTCACACACACTAAACACCATCATGGTAACACATGACATTTTAAAAATGCAATAAACATTGATTTAACAACATTAAATATAACATAAAACTGTGTATTACTGATTAACTATGAAGATAGTTTTCAACAAAAATACATCAAATATGAAGTGTCACGCAAGGAATTGTGGGATTCAATTTATGTTTTTTACTGTAAATGAATCAATGATTTCTTTTTCACTTCCAAAAACTGTAATGCAACAGTATTTTACTGTAAATGTATCACGGTTATTCACCGTATAGTACGACCATTTCCTGTTAACCAATTAAAACCAGCACTTTTTACCGTTAAAATCACAATAATTTAATTCTGGGTTTATTTGCGACGCGCATTTTTAAGCAAGCTTTGGATTCTGCAACATGTTGACCATGCAACATTTTATTTTAACCCATGATCCCTAAAAAAAAAATGCTCTTTTGAAGATAATTGACCTTGTCAAACTAGGAAACAAATGCGTGTGTGTGAGAGTATGTGTGTGTGTGTGTGTGTGTGTGTGGCTCCTGGGCAGCCGGTTGGATGTGCCACACTGCATCTGTGCGCTGGCGTCTGACAGCGACTCCCTCGGGGATTCTGTCACGGCTCAAACACTGCGACCGGAGACGTGCAACTGAACTGAGGGAAGTGGGTCATCACTGCGGGGCGCGCGCGCGCACACGGCGGCGCGCTCCCCGGCGGTGCCATGCGTTCACTGCACGGGCATCGGGATCGTGCATGTGGCGACTTGTTATTTAGTGGTATCAACTTCCCACAAACCTCTAATGTTAAACCTCATGATCTTACGGAGAGACTCCTCCTCATAAATATGGCAACTTACATTTCAAAACGTAAAATTAAAACATTTTAAACACGAACCACAAGGTGCTTTAAATGCTTGAATTTGACTTTTTGAAATGTAAGTCCTTTTTTATGAAAAGGTACTTGAAAAGCACATTGAAATTATTTAAAGACAATATAGCGTTTAATTTTATCAATAAAACAATATTTTCACACAAAATTAACGCTGAACACTAAAAAAATAAAATAGTGATTTTTACGGTAAAAAATCGGCAACTGTGGTTGCCAGAACTTTCCCGGCAAAAATACGGTAGCAACGTTAAAGGTTTTACAGGCTTAACTTAAAATTTACAGTAATAAACCGCATTTAATTATCTGATATGATGTGAATTTAACTTCGTATTGAAGTATTAATATCTGTTTTGT
>NC_136894.1:885230-887730 GCF_949152265.1 Phoxinus phoxinus
TGGGCTGACAGTGATGAAGAGTTTGAGTTTAGCTACCGGTCCGAAAGCTCTTCCCGACTCAGCGTGGAGAGCGCGGATATAGCGGGACCCAATTCGCTGTGGGACCAAATCTCCCGGGAACGCCCGGCACCAGAAAATGGGAATGCGACGACAGTGGACGCCGGGAAAAAGCAGAGCAAGACGGAGCGCCGCGAGAGCATCGATCTGGTGGAGAACGGGTCGTTGGACTCCGACTCCGACCCGTGCTCCGAGGTTCCGGACCTCATGGAGGCGGTGTGGACTCTGCAGGAGCGGGAGAGGTTTAAAGCGCAGGAGATGGAGAAGCATCAGGTCCAGCTGATCATGTACCGGCGCCTGGCGCTCATCCGCTGGCTCAGGACCTTACAGAGCCGGGTCCAGGAGCAGCAGAACCGGCTGCAGTCCAGCTTCGACGTCATCCTCACACACAGGAAAGAGCTCCTGCGCATGAGCGCCACTGCTGCACAATAACACACACATCATGAGACCGGCCGGCGGGTGACTATCATCATGTGGGATCATCTCGCTCCTCTGGGATCATCTATACCTCCTGGCTCTCGAACTCTGCGCCCTGATGTTCCTCACGTCCTCATCACACATGTGCTCCAGAACCTCTCCTCCAGCTGCAGTGCACTCGCTTACTGCTGATATATAGACATATAGATATGTGTGTGTGTTATAAAATAAATTATATTTAACAATTAATACACATTGTGTTATTTTGTGAAATGCACCGTTGTGAGTTAAATCCCTCAGTCAGTCCTTCAACAGAATTCAATGGGATTTTACAAAATGACGAATAAAACACGACAGAAACTGTATTTCGCAACACTTTTTGTTTCTGGAACATCAACGAACACCACTAATCACTCGGTGAGTTTAACAGTTTTGTAAACGAACATTATTGGCTGTTTTAATGACATTTTCGGACATGCCCATTGACTCCAATGTTAAATGGGTCCATGGCCAATTCTATTATAGTCAAAAACTCGAGAGAGGAACCATTGTCAAAAAAATGTTGTCCACCACTCTTGTTCATCCAAAACAAACTACAATATAGACTCAAGGTGTTAAATACCGGAATTATCCTTTAATCAGAGACGGTTTCATCTAGTGGAAGCGTTTGGTACTGCGCACAAAGCACATTCTCACTGAAAGCTCATTTTTTGAGATATCAACTTCAAATTTGGAACACAGCTTGTTTTTAGATTTATGGCTTTGATCAAATTTGTTTTGGAAAATATTTTTTTCATTCACTCATATTACTTTTTTTCGACTTCAGCAATAATCTGCCAAGTGTCGTCTTTAAAAAGAGACCAAACTGAAGTCTGTTGCTCCAAAGCATTCAAGATGAATGACCGTTTAAGTTTAAATTTTAATTTAATTTAAGCTCAAAAAGTGAATAAATTAATTATAGCTACTGCATACATATAATTAAGTAAGCTACCATAAAAAACACCTTAAAATACAAAATATTCAATAAAAGACTAGTACAATGATTTAATTGAAATTGAAAACAAATTTAGTGCTGACGACGTCAACAATATTTAGCAATATTGTGCTCTAAGGCTTGGTATTGTTTCAGCATTATTTGTTCAAACCCTCTGCTTGACCTTTAATGACAGTGCTTTCTTTAAGAACCACACAGTGTTCAATTGTTCCTCCTTATCACACAGAAATAGTGTTGGGTGCGAGTTTTAAGTCAAAGTGGCCTGATCAGGGCTCTATCTCGTGGCCCGGGGCTGTGAGCGTCTGGCCTTTCTGTGTGTGTGTGTGTGTGTGTGTGTGTGTTTATGGAGATACCAGTGTTTGTCCCATAATCCACAGTCAAAGCAGAGCTTCAGGGTGAGAGCTACTGGTTCGGTCCCTGAGGGATTTGGACACCTGGTCCGATCGGCCCGGTGAGCGGCGGCTCGGCCCGCACGTCCAGCCCGACTCGGCAGCCAAAAAAGCCCGCGGCGAAGTGAGGGATAATCCGGGGTTTCTCACCCAATGCGGGGAGTTGATGCGACTAACCTTCCGCGCTTATCACACTCCTGAGAATGTACAGAAGAATTAACATGTTTAATGATTAAGAGAATTACATGTCTTTGGAAGCGTTTTTGTCTCGGAGTGTTCTGCTAGAATACAAAAAGCGAGTGTTTTACAAGGGATAACATTTCTCGTTTAACAAATAGGCTAACCGCTCATCTCAGCACGAAGAGGAGGAATAGCATACCAGTTTAGAATAGTGTTTTTCATCGTTCATTAACAGCGGTGGACTTTTAAACGATTGGTTTTAATAGGCTACTTTATGTGTTAATAGTTTATTTTGCTCTTTCTTTCGTGTTTCCTGGAATTGTACCTTGTAAAGCACAGTGATCAACTTCTGTTGTGTTTTTGCTATGAAATTAAACGAATATATTCGTAACTTTCCGTCAGTTGAGTCTGTTGAGGTTTTTCGCGCGCAACGCAATTTCTGGCGCCCATCCCAACCGTCAAA
>NC_136894.1:891783-914283 GCF_949152265.1 Phoxinus phoxinus
TGAAAGTGTGCTATCATTTTAAAGTCCCCCTGGTGATAATCAAGCTTGTTTATGTGTCTATGTGGTGTTATTAATCTGCTTTAATGTGTAAGTTCATAAGTGGACAGCATTGCTGAGTGAACCAAAGACAGTCTCAAAAACACGGTTTGAAATCGCTGGTGTTTCTGACGTCACAAACTACCTTGTAACCAATCAGATCAACGTGTGATCGTCCACCAGTGGATCTCTGAGTGAGCGAGTGAGTGGAGGCGGGGCTCATCTGCATATTCATAGAGCCGTGCATATTAAATGAGGCAAGGGTGTCGAGTTACATTCAAGATATTTTAAGGCATACAGACTTTTTTTCAAGGAAAAACGTTTAAATATGTAATTTTGGTGATAAAAGATGAGTTTAGGGACACGGTTATTGACTATAGGGGACCTAAAGATTTATACATTTGAATTGCATATAAAATGTCCATGCATTTTGGATTACACATACATAAACAAACGAATAAATGTATACGTTTATAATGTGATGTATTTGTCAATCATGCAGGAATGAAACAGGTCACATGTTTTTTTTTTTTTACTTGCTCTATTATTTTTATTAAATGCTTAAAAAAAAACAAAAAAAACATTAACAACAATTAATATCATTGCCATAACATAATACAACTATACTCCAGTCTCTTTCAGTCCAAATTAAATTGAAACAGGTCATGTGTAGCCAGAGCAGCTTGACGTCACGTGACAGGAGCGCGCGAACGCTCTGATGACGTCTGAACTGTGCGCCGCTGAGCAACTCCATCAGCTTTTGCTGTGTAATATCTCATAGACATACATGTCTATGTAATATCTGACAGAGCTGCACTGCGAGTCCACTTACTGAACAGAGAGTGCTAAATTAACTCGGTCTGCAATATGGAATACTTGATCGGGATTCAGGGGCCGGACTTTGTGCTGGTCGCGGCAGATAATATAGCCGCCAGCAGTATAATCCAAATGAAACACGGTGAGTTTGATGTATGTTAGCATGTTAGCAGCACACGAACCGGCCAGACTGCAAGATAACAAGTTATTTTAACTAGTAAACATGTTGAACGCCACAGCAATTAACCACATTTCACAGTTTATTCAGTTCTGTTTTAGTTTCATCTGGATGTTTTTATCGCTTCTGAATGTGTGGCAACTGCTAAGAAGTGTTAGCCGTGCTAGCTTCCCTGTGCTAACTGCTAACTCAGTTTGTGCGTTGAACTGATTTACATATTAATATATTCATATTCAAGGTTCTCAACGTATTAAACTCGGGCTAGACTAAACTTATAACCTTTAACGGGAGCAGCACGTCAGTTATTGCTGTGTGATTGTGCTCGAGTGTCTGTGGAGGATGAGTTTGCGATTCACATGTGAAAGTGAAAGTACGAGCGTATTATATGTGTGTGTGTTTGTATATGAGTGTGTGTTTGTATATGAGTGTGAGAGTGTGTGTTTGTATATGAGTGTGTGTGTGTGTGTGTGAGAGAGTGTGTGTTTGTATATGAGTGTGAGAGTGTGTGTTTGTATATGAGAGTGTGTGTTGAGTGAGAGTGTGTGTGTTTGTATATGAGTGTGAGAGTGTGTGTGTGTGAGTGAGTGTGTGTTTGTATATGAGTGTGAGAGTGTGTTTGTATATGAGTGTGTGTGTGAGAGAGTGTGTATATATGTGTGTGTGTATGTATGCGCATATATGTGTGTGTGTGTGTGTGTGAGAGAGAGTGTATATATATATGTGTGTTTGTAGAGTGTGTGTGTGTGTGTGAGAGAGTGTGTGTGTTTGTATATGAGTGTGTGTGAGAGAGAGTGTGTGTGTGTGTGAGAGTGTGTGTTTGTATATGAGTGTGAGAGTGTGTTTGTATATGAGTGTGTGTGAGAGAGTGTGTATGTGTGTGTGTGTGTATGCGCATATATGTGTGTGTGTGTGTGTGTGTGAGTGTGTGTATATATATATGTGTGTTTGTATATGAGTGTGTGTGTGTGTCTGTGTGTATATATATGTATATGCGTGTGTGTGTGTGAGTGAAAGTGTGTTTGTATATGTGTGTGAGTGAAAGTGTGTTTGTATATGTGTGTGAGTGAGAGTGTGTGTGAGTGAAAGTGTGTTTGTATATGTGTGTGAGTGAGAGTGTGTGTGTGAGTGAAAGTGTGTTTGTATATGTGTGTGAGTGAGAGTGTGTGTGTGAGTGAGAGTGTGTGTGTGAGTGAAAGTGTGTTTGTATATGTGTGTGAGTGAGAGTGTGTGTGTGAGTGAAAGTGTGTTTGTATATGTGTGTGAGTGAGTGTGTGTGTGTGTGTGTGTGTGTGTGAGTGAAAGTGTGTTTGTATATGTGTGTGAGTGAGAGTGTGTGTGTGAGTGAAAGTGTGTTTGTATATGTGTGTGAGTGAGTGTGTGTGTGTGTGTGTGTGTGAGTGAAAGTGTGTTTGTATATGTGTGTGAGTGAGAGTGTGTGTGTGTGACTGTGTGTGTTAGGGCTGCATAACGATTAATCGCAACTAATCGTTTGCACAATAAAAGTTTTTGTTTACATCATATATGTGTGTGTACTGTGTAAAATAATTATGTATTTATAAATACACAGACATGCATGTATATATTTAAAAAATATTTACATGTTTATAGAAATTTTTATATTTAAATATAATTTATATTATATAATTATACATACTTAATATATAAATAGATTTATATTAAAATTATACATGCATGCTTATGTATTTATATAAACAACTTTTATTGTGCAAACGATTAGTTGCGATTAATCGCTATGCAGCCCGTGTGTGTGTGTGTGTGTGTGTGTGTGTGTGTGTGTGTGTGTGCATGCATGTTTCTGCCATATCATAAAGGTAATCTCAACTTTATATCTCACAGTTCTGACTCTTTTATTCTCTGAATATCAAAAGGTTTTGATATAAACCAGAAAACTTAGTTTTACTGTTTTGTTTTTTTGTTTTTTTTTGTCTATCAAAACCTTACTTGATCAAAAAAATAAATTTTACATGCATACATCATACATCTTCTGAGAATTATGCCTTTTTGGCAGATATATACAGTGAAAAAAATTATTTTCTTTTGGATCTTATTGTAGAATAAAATGCCGTCGAGAACAGCGGTTCCCCTCGCTCTAATATCACCGGCTTCTAACATTGCAAAAGTGCAAGTAGCAAATCACTTTCTGTACTGTAAACTGAAGGCTATGTTTATTATTTTATTGCAAAAGGATTATGATAATGTCAATACAGGAGACTGTACATGTCCTGGAGAGTTATCCCGAGACCCGGTGAGATGTCAGACGTCGTGATGTTACCGGTTGTGTCTGATCCCCAGATTATGACAAGATGTTCAAGCTGAGTGAGAAGATCCTGCTGCTGTGTGTGGGCGAGGCCGGAGACACCGTACAGTTCGCGGAGTACATCCAGAAGAACGTCCAGCTCTACAAAATGAGAAATGGTAAACATTCACTTTTCTCTCCGGTGTATTATATATTATATATACTGTATAGAGCATCAGACTAAAGATGGAATAACTTTATTTCTACCAGAAATTCATGTCAAAAACAAAAAATTTTGGTTAAAAAAAAGTTTATTTCAGAATATTTCTTATGCATATTTTTCTCTTCTTCCATACATATGTACTAGAGATGCAAATTATCGATTAATTCATTAATCATTAATTGATTGACCTTATCGATCGATTGACGATTAACTGATAAGCGGCTATTTTCCTGAGAATGTACATTTCTCACAGTATCAATAGTGTCTTTAACATAAAAAGCTAAATATTGCTTATATACTGAACAAAAATGCATGTTATATTGCTCAAATGATGTTTTATTGTAACAGTTGGGATACGGTACAGAATGGCATTTATGTAGTTTAACAAAATAAATGATGCACAGAAAATTAAAATACATAAAAAATAATTGTGCACTGGCTCACCTGTTGCAAACATTAAGCAACATAAAATAAATGTTAAATAAAAATCTATATGGGTAGGCTTAGCCTAAACTATATTAAGTCTACATATAATAATCTATCTAAAACTTGAAACATTAGCAGCAGCACTTATTGATGCTTGGTCTGAGAAAGGTAACAGTAAGATTACTAGACCTGGAAACTTCTGGAAACTTTTCACAAATTCCCATGATCGATCGTAATTTAAATTAATGATCAAGTATGCGTCTGCTGCAGTGCATATGGCCAACAGCATGACAGGGTTTATTAAAAACGCTATGTTACTCACCAAATGAATGAGAATGGCTTTTAATCCAAATAAAGGGCTAGTAGGATTGTACAATGTTTCGATGTGAATGATAATTAAATTAAATTAATTATTTAATAATCAAATATAACGACTAATAATACAACGTGTCACCAACGCCGCCTCAGATGCGTGCTTGCAGTGTGTAACGTTAGACGTGCACTGAAACGCACTGAAACCGGCAACTAAACCCAATGAATTCACAACGATTTAATAAAATAGTGTTCTGATGTTATGTAATATGACAGTCCCAAATTAATCATCGTTATTATTAGTCGTGCATGCTGCTTGAGCGCGCGCGCTGAATGAATAACCGTTGAGCACTTTGCTAGCGCGTTATTTATCTCAAAGAAGCGCAATCTATATGAGATTAGTCAGATATATACAAAATAAACATAATATTACAAATTATATCTGCACAAAATGACGTGAATGCACAAGTGAACTTGAGTTACGTGCCATTCAGAATGACTCATGTTGTGGACGCGCTCTTCCTGGAACAACGCGACACGGCAACTAAACCCAAATACTTCACAATGTTGTATTACACTATTGTTCTCTTTATAATGTTATGTAATATGACAGTCCCAATAGTCATTATTAGTCGTGGATTGCCGTTTGAGCTGCACGCGCTAAAGATCACGCTTCAACAATTCTTAACCAAATGCATTCAATATGAGATAAATCAGATAGCCTATAGATAGGCGTACACATAAACTATTACAACTTACATTTGCACAAAACAAAAGGCTGCGAATGCACACAAAAACTTAGTCATGATGAAGGTGTAAAATAGTCCCAAACATAATTCCGACGCGCTCGCTTGTGTTTCGCGGTTGAGCAGCACGCACGCGCATGAACCTGCTTAATCGATGATCGATAAGTTTGATCGATTAAGGTATTATCGACAATTAATCGATCGTCGATTAATCGTTTGCATCCCTAATATGTACATGTATACAGTGTATCGTACCGGTATAGAGCACTGACTAAAGACTTTATTTCTACCAACAAACAACATTTTTTACATGAATTTCAGGAATAAAAAAAAAAAAAAAAAAAAAAAAAGTGAATTTCAGTGTTAATTTCAGAATATTTCTTATGCATATTGTTCTCTTCTTCCATGCATATTATTATACGATCTCTGATTCTGTCTCTGCATTGATCCTCTGTCGTCAGGATACGAGCTCAGTCCGGCAGCGGCTGCAAACTTCACGAGGAAAAACCTGGCGGACTATCTGCGGAGTCGGGTGCGTACGGACGCGCTTTCATATTTAATATTCATTCATCAATAGATGCATCGCACATAATGTGGAGCAGTGATTCCCAAACTGGGATACATCATCAAACCCCGAGTTGCTGTTAAATGAACAAACATTGCAAAAGTGGAGTTTTTAAAGCTGATGTTTGCAATGTGGAAGAAACCTGTTTGAAAACCATTATTATATTATATTCTGCCAAGACAGTTCATCATCATATACACGATATACAGTAGTGTTTACAGGGTTACGGTCGGTAAATGTTTTCTTTCTCACTCGGCTGCATTTATTTGATCATTAAGACATTAAAAAGTTATATTGGAAAATATAATTTAAATATTAATTTATTCCTGTCATGGCAAAGCTGTTTTTTTTGGTCACATGATTCTTCAGGAATCTTCTAATATGCTGATTTTCTGCTCAAGAAACTGTTATTCTTACTGTATAATATTGAAAATATTTATAAAATATAATAATAATATTATAAAACAAATATTTTTTTCAGGATTATTTTTTAAGAAAGTTCCAAAGAACAGCATTTATTTGAAATAGAATCTTTTGTAACATTATAAAATATAAATTATAAGTGTTATAACAGACATTATAAATGTCTTTACTGTCACTTTTGATCAATTTAATGCATCCTTGCTGAATAAAAGTATTCTTATTTTTTTACTATATTAAAAGCATCATTACTCCAGTCTTCAGTGTCACATGATCCTTCAGAAATCAGTGTAATATGATGATCTGATGCTCAAGAAACATTTATGAACAAGATTTTTATTTAAATTATTTATTTAATGTAATCTGAGTAGCAAGGATGCATTAAATTGAACTTTTATTTTGAACTTTCTATTCATCAAAGAATCCTGAAAACGTTATGAATCATTATTAATAATTGAGCACTGATAAATATTAAGCAACAGATCCTCATATTACACTGATTTCTGGAGGATCATGTGACACTGAAGACTGGAGTAATGATGATAAACTCAGCTTTGATCACAGGAATAAATTACACTTTACTGTATATTCACATAGAAAACAGATGATCTACATTATAATAATAATTCACTGTTTTACTGTATTTATGATCACAAATAAATGCAGCTTTGATGAGCAGAAGAGACTTCTTACAACAACTTTAAAAAAAATCGTACAGGCCCCAAACTTTTAACCTTTTGTAGTTCACAAAGATTATTATCTGAACGCAACCGGTGTAAAATGTCCTAAGAAACAGATGCCTGTGTGTGTGTGTGTGTGTGAGATATCAAGGTCACAGAGGTCGTCGACACCTGCGCCTCCTTTGTAATGTGATCCTGCTTATGATACATTCCCCCAATGTGTGTGTGTGTGTGTGTGTAGTGCACCCATCTGTGTAAAAGTGGGCTTGTCGCCATCCTGCCTCTTTTGTCTGCTAGTGTGTGTGTTAATTTGTTAGGAAGAGTGTAACTGCCTCCTGTCACAATAGCAGAGTGGAGAAAATGATTACAAAAAACAATTAGAGCGAGTCCAAGGGGGGCGAGGGCGTCTCTGGGGTGCAGAAGTGCTACAAGTTCATCAATCTGCTCGTCGGCTCCTGAACGCTCACACAACGAGTCGAGGAACAACACTCAGGCGCTCTCCTCTGCTGCTCTCGGCCTTTTGTGACCGGAAATTTGTAAAAAAAAAAAAAATGTTTTAAAGAATTTCTTTCTTCATCTGAATGGTACGAAACTTGGTAAAGGTTTTGGCACTTGCTGCGTACACACACACACACACACACACACACACACACACACACACACACACACAAATCATGGACATGTTTCCATGAAATTACGCTTTGGAAATGAATAGGAGACGAGTTTCCTCTAGTGGAAGCGTTTGGTACTGCAGCCGAACAACATCTCACTGAAAACTCAGTTTTTTAGATATCAGGCTCACATTTATAACAACTTGTTTAGATTTACTCACAGTTTTAGAGTAACACTTTTTTGAAAATATATATTTCATATAAAAATGTCAAATAGTATTTTTGCACATTTTTCATAACAATAAATGTAAAATCTGTAACTTTTTTTAAGTTAACTTTTTTCACGTCAGCAATAATCTGCCAAGTGTCGTCTTTAAAAAGAGACCAAACTTAAGTCTACTTAAAGGATTAGTTCACTTTTAAAATAACTTTTGCTGATAGTTTACTCACCTGATGTCATCAAGATGTCCATGTCTTTCTTTCTTCAGTGGAAAAGAAATGAAGGTTTTTGATGAACACATTTCTCCATATAATGGACGTCAATGGGCCCCAAACGGGTCAAGGTCCAGATGACAGTGTCAGCGCCGCTTCAACGGGCTTTAAACGACACCAGACGATGAATACGGGTCTTATCTAGCGAAACCATCGTCATTTCACAAATAAATAATATAGTTTAAGTTTTATAAGCACAAGCGCTCGCCTTGCTCTGTTCTGTGATGCGCGTTCGTGACGTCTCGTAATACGCAGTTACGCTGTAAAGGTCACGCTTCTGTGAAAAGTCAAAAATGTCTGTCCTGACGAAAAATGTTAGGCTTTTTAATATTCCAACACCAGGATACACACACGAGATGGGCATTTTAACCGATAAACTGACACAAAGACATTTTAATATGTGTGTATGGTCCTCCTTCCGCACATCTGTAAACACTGACTCGTCAAGCGTGACCTTTACAACGTAACTGCGTATCACGTGACGTCACGAACGCGCATCACAGAACAGAGCAAGGCGAGCGCTTGTGCTTATAAAACTTAAACTTGTTTATTTATGTTTGAAATGACGATGGTTTCGCTAGATAAGAGCCGTATTCATCGTCTGGTGTCGTTTAAAGCCCGTTGAAGCGGCGCTGACACTGTCATCTGGACCTTGACCCGTTTGGGGCCCATTGACGTCCATTATATGGAGAAATGTGTTCATCAAAAACCTTCATTTCTTTTCCACTGAAGAAAGAAAGACATGGACATCTTGATGACATCAGGTGAGTAAACTATCAGCAAAAGTTATTTTAAAAGTGAACTAATCCTTTAAGCATTCAAGATTTATG
This sequence comes from Phoxinus phoxinus, assembly GCF_949152265.1. Taxonomy (NCBI): domain Eukaryota; kingdom Metazoa; phylum Chordata; class Actinopteri; order Cypriniformes; family Leuciscidae; genus Phoxinus; species Phoxinus phoxinus. Next base: position 900,376 of record NC_136894.1, read on the forward strand.
ACCGTTTAAGTTGTAAATTAAATTTTCAGGTCTAAGCTGAACAGTGAATAAAAGGATTATAAATACAGCGTACATATATTTTACTACCATAAAATCCCATAAAAATATTAAACATTATCAAACTAAAATGGTATATTCATTTAATTGAAATAAAAAATAATAATTTCGGTCAGTTTTGACCGACACGCGAAGAGCACCAGAGAGTTAAAATAAGCATAATGTCTAGTAGTAGAACCGTGCGTATTACTTAACCGTGGTTAACCCTTCGGGACGTGTAAATGAGAGCGGTGTCATGAACCAGGTTTGTAAAAAAACAACTGTGCCTCCGGGGCTTCCCTGGAGTGTCTCCTCACACGGAGAGAGACGGCAGATGCTCAGATAAACTCCTCGTTCACTCCTGAACCGGCGCTCGGCAGCCAAACACATTCTCTGTGGCTGTGTTGTGTGTTGTGCTGGGTTTAAACCATCCAACATCCCCTCAAGCTCTCATTCAGAACCGTCCAGCAACAGTTTGCTGTCATTGGCACGCATGAAGCATTATTGGCCGCCCAACACACTGGCACAAATAATTACTGGTGCCATATTGCGAGGCATTCCCCTGTTCCGCTACAGATGAACAATTAATACGGCAGATTGGGCAGAGATGCCAAAGAGGAGAACAAGTCCTGGGGTGCAGAGAGCGAGACGGAAGCGAGGATGAGTTATACACTGTTATCCGGCTCTTTGCTAAGCTTTAGATGGGTTAAGCCGGGACTCAGGTGAGACTGCGGTGTTCAGCGTGGCTCACGGGACAGGTGTTGAGTGTATGCTCAGGGGTGGGTGGCACTCGGGGGAGTATCCTACAAACTCAAATCTTGTCTTTCAACACGAGAGGCATATTGCACAGGTGAGCTTCTCTGGGGGGTGTTTACTTACGCAAGCGGCCCGCCGAGAGCTGGGACGGCCCAGATCAGATTAAAGCCTCTCCGGTGAGTTCAGGCGGAGCCGCTGTAGTCTCTAACCGGACGCCATCGTGTACGTTTGCTTTCACACTCCTGGAAATACAGGATCCAAAACCATAGATGCCAATAAAGAACCTTCATTTTTAAGTGTAATGCGCACAGATGAAGAAACTTGAGTTAATGTGCACCGTTTCGTTTGTGCCGCGCCAACAGAATTTTTAGTTTAATTTTAGCATTTACATTTTTTTTTACGTTTATTATTATTTTGTATCAGTTTTTATTTTTATATTTTCCGTTTTTGTTTTAATGTTTTAATTATTTATTAAGTTTTGGGAATTTTGTTGTGCGTCTTTGTCATTTTTTTATTTGTCTATATAGTTCATATACATTTTTATTTCAGTTAAACTAAAAGAAAATGAGATGTTGCTTTGGAAACTAGTATATTTCATATTTTGTTTCAGTTAATTTGAAGTACTGGAAATGTTTTTTATGGATTTAGATTTTGCATTTAAATTTTTTTTTTTTATTAATATTTTATATCAGTTTTTATTTTTATTTCTTATTTTAGTTAAAGTTTCAGTAATTTTATTGTGCGTTTTTGTCGTTTTTTTATGTCTATATATATTTTATATACATTTTTAGTTAAGTTTTAATTATTTTAGGACATCATGTTAAACTAAAAATGAAAATGAGAAATGTTGCTTTGGAAACTAGTATTTTTTTATATTTTATTTCAAGTAACACATTTTTTAAAAAAAATGTTTTGTGTGTTTTAGTTAACTATAATAACACTGATCCTACCCTACTTTTGTTCTTTTTCTTAATATGAAGTTATTAAATCAACAGTCAGTAATAAAACAAGAACAAATAATCAAATTACAAGCAATAGCACAAATTAAATACAGTAGAAGATACGAATGATATAAAGTTCTCAAGCACGTTTTCAGGAGGATAAATTTACATTTCTGTTCCTGAAACTGTTAAGTAATCCAGTGTAAATAGCACTGTATACATGATCTGTATAAATTAAACGGATTATTCCTTACGTTCAGTCAAGTGATTTTTTTTCTTCGTTCATTTGTTGTTTGATTAACTGTAAAACTGCGGGATTATTAGGGCGCTGTCACTTTAAGAGTGAATGCACGGATCTAAGATGCTGATCCTCATGCGTTTACTTTCTCAACTGTTTACATTCCCTGGAGACTCAACGACTGTTCACGAGATGGGCTTTTTTTTTTTAACATAATGTCGTGTGAGAGTCCGTTCCAGCGCAGGAAGATGTAGGAGAGCTCAGTTTAGCATTCGCAGCTTTAGATGTTGAATATTGTATATATTCAATTGAATTTTTTAATTGGCATGCAGTGTTGCTCAAGTTTCACGTTCATGTTCTCACAATATTGCATTGTTAGAATTGATTACCATATTTTCTGGACTATAAGTCGCTCCGGAGTCAATATCAATAAATGCGTCATGAAGAGGAAAAAACATATATAAGTCGCACTGGACTGTAAGTCGCATTTATTTAGAAATGTATTTCACAAAAGAACAACAGCTGAATAGTGTCCGGTGTGTTAGCGTAACACATTAACAGTTATTCAGCTGCACAATATTAGCATAAAGAACATATACCTGAGGCTGAATAGGATAAACTAACATTAGCCAGCGAGTCCAACAAGTTACCGGTCAGCAAGTTCACCAAGCTCCCGATCTCACTCCTCAACACTGAATACATCGAGTTCTTCCTCGGTGTCGCTATTGAGCAACTCCGCTAACTAGAGCGCCCTCTCGCGGCTGTAGACGGTAATGTTTTCTCTTGGTTCATCTCAGTCAGTTTTAATTAATTTTGATATATAAGTCGCGCCTGACTATAAGTCGCAGGACCAGCCAAACTATAAAAAAAAAGTGCGACTTAAAGTCCGGAAACTACGGTAAGTTGTTACGGCCATCTGGCGTATTACCCTCATTGAGCGCTTGACAAGTGTTCATTTTAGGCCCTGCTCGTTTATACGTCGCAATAGAGAAGAAAAGACTAGCGCAACCCCCGTCTCATTCTCACTCTAAGTCCCTAGATGAGCATGAAGTTAACAAAACTCAAACGCTGTTTGAGAAGTCCTCTCAATGTCTTAGTCTTTATTAGAGATGCACGATATATCGGCCACCATATCGGCATCGGACGATATATGATCATTTGTTATCGTTATCGGCCTGATAAAAAAAATTGGGCAGTTAATTTAATTAAAAGCTGATAAATAATGTATTTCCTTCTGCTGAGAGACTTCAGATGCGCACTGTTCATCATGATGGTTTTGAATTGCTTGAAATATGATTGGAATCACTTTGAAAAGGAAAAAAAGGGTTCAGTGCAGCGCCAATCTGTCATATCGGCTTCATAACATTATTATGAGAACATTATAATTGTGTGCGTGGGACGTGGCTTTTAATGACTAGACTTTAGTTTTTGTAATCAGGCTCTAAAAATTATATAAAAATGTGTATTTAGATTTATCGGCCGATATATCGGTTATCGGCTAAAGAGTTATCGGTTATCGGTAGCGGCCGATGTGTTCATATCGGTGCATTCCTGATCTTTATGCATTTAATAATTGTAAAAATGACAGTTCAGCTTCACCTTTAAACCCCGCCTGGAATGCAGGAACTGAAATCTCTCTCTCCGAGAGCTGTGCAGACGAGACGGGGAAGCGAATGCAGTTCGAGAGTTTAGAGAGCGAGCGCAAGCAGGATCGAGGACTAGCAGAAGTTTTAATGAGAGCTGGCAGAGCTCCAGGGCATCGGGGCGAGCGAGAGGAGGTGCTCGTGGCAGCGGGGGTGCAGATGATCACAGTCACACTGATGGTGACACCAGCGACCCCCCCCAGACCCCCACACACACACACCTCACCCCCCGTTCTCTGTTTCACACCCCTCTCCCTCTCTCTCTCTCCCTCTCTCTCTCCCTCTCTCTCCCTCTCTCTCCCTCTCTCTCTCCCTCTCTCTCCCTCTCTCTCCCTCTCTCTCCCTCTCTCTCCCTCTCTCTCCCTCTCTCTCCCTCTCTCTCCCTCTCTCTCCCTCTCTCTCCCTCTCTCTCCCTCTCTCTCCCTCTCTCTCCCTCTCTCTCCCTCTCTCTCTCTCTCTCTCCCTCTCTCTCTCTCTCTCTCTTTAAAGTTTGGGGTTTTCGACAAGATTCTGTGCTCAATTTGTTTTTCGCTTTAGTATTTTTCCCCCTGGGAAGTGGATTCTAGTTGTGCTAGTTTCTGTTTTTTCTCCCCCTCATAATAAAGTAGACTCAGATCAGTATTATTACATCATGTCCTAACCAGACGCGATGCAATCAGATTCCAGCAACAAGTAAATTGACTGTCCGCACTAGACATGAGACGCGAGTCAAAAACACAGCCAATCAGAAGAGGGTGTGGGCGGAGTCTCTGCAAGCACACTGCACTCGCAACTAAATCAATCCAAAAACACAGCCAATCAGAAGAGAATGTGGGCGGAGTCTCTGTAAGTGCACTGTATTCGCAATCAAATCAATCCAAAATCACAGCCAATCAGAAGAGAATGTGGGCGGAGTCTCTGCAAGCACACTGCACTCGCAACTAACTCAATCCGAAATCACAGCCAATCAGAAGAGAATGTGGGCGGAGTCTCTGCAAGCGCACTGCACTCGCAACTAAATCAATCCAAAACACAGCCAATCAGAAGAGTGTGGGCGGAGTCTCTGTAAGTGCACTGTATTCGCAATCAAATCAATCCAAAATCACAGCCAATCAGAAGAGAATGTGGGCGGAGTCTCTGCAAGCACACTGCACTCGCAACTAACTCAATCCGAAATCACAGCCAATCAGAAGAGAATGTGGGCGGAGTCTCTGCAAGCGCACTGCACTCGCAACTAAATCAATCCAAAAACACAGCCAATCAGAAGAGTGTGGGCGGAGTCTCTGTAAGCGCACTGCACTCGCAACTAAATCAATCCAAAAACACAGCCAATCAGAAGAGTGTGGGCGGAGTCTCTGTAAGCGCACTGCACTCGCAACTAAATCAATCCAAAATCACAGCCAATCAGAAGAGAATGTGGGCGGAGTCTCTGCAAGCGCACTGCACTCGCAACTAAATCAATCCAAAAACACAGCCAATCAGAAGAGTGTGGGCGGAGTCTCTGTAAGCGCACTGCACTCGCAACTAAATCAATCCAAAATCACAGCCAATCAGAAGAGAATGTGGGCGGAGTCTCTGCAAGCGCACTGCACTCGCAACTAAATCAATCCAAAATCACAGCCAATCAGAAGAGAATGTGGGCGGAGTCTCTGCAAGCACACTGCACTCGCAACTAAATCAATCCAAAAACACAGCCAATCAGAAGAGTGTGGGCGGAGTCTCTGTAAGCGCACTGCACTCGCAACTAAATCAATCCAAAATCACAGCCAATCAGAAGAGTGTGGGCGGAGCCTCTCTGCAAACTTGCACTCATAGCAAAATTTTTAAATGTTGTAATATTTATTTGATTATTACTTAAGAATACTGACTGAGTGACAAACAATCTTTGTCATAAAATACGCTTGTTTCTTCACAGTTTAAACATTCCTATTTCTTTTCCGGATCTGATGCCGCTTTTAACATTAAATAAAGCACATCATCAGGAAAAGAGGCTTTTTATCGTGTGTCGCGTCTGGTTTGGACATGTGATCAGCTGAATAATGTACAGTCACAAAGTGAACCCCTCAGGGCGACACAAGACCCTCGCTTCACGCAGTAATGACCAGCTGACGCACATCTACACCAGTGTTCATCGTGAGCTCATCGTTTCTGCGTTATATTAGTACTTTGTTTAAATTAATAAAATTTTTGCTAACTGATTTTTGTACATGTACATTTCTGAAATACATAACTTAGCCAGTCTCCTCTGATACCAGAACACTGTAAATTGTAATATGGACTATATTAATGGACTACAAATACACACATCTCGGTTAACTTCATATTCAAGGCTTAATGTGGGGACATTTATTGTAGTTTTGTGCGCGTGAACGTCATTACAACGTACCTCACGCGGGAAACACTTCACGTAACGTGTAACTAACAATAATCAAGCAAGCTAGTGTGTATATAGGGTACGAAGTGTTGGCAAAATATTAATATTATATAAAATACACATAATATGGAATGTTTGAAGCACTTTAAGGACCCGTATCTGTGTGTGTTTATTAGCAAGAACCTCCCAGGGCCTTGAAATCTTCTTATTTCTTCAGATTCACAAGCTTTCGAGGGCCCGTGGGAACCCTGGAGACAGTGTAGTGATGTAATGGTGATTCTAACGCAGCTTCTCTCCGTCTCTTAGACTCCGTATCACGTGAACCTGCTGCTGGCGGGCTACGACGAGGCCGACGGGCCGGGCCTTTATTACATGGATTACCTGTCGGCTCTGGCCAAAGCTCCCTTCGCCGCTCACGGGTACGGGGCGTTCCTCACGCTCTCCATCCTCGACCGCTACTACAGACCCGGTGAGCGCTCGTCACAGATGCCACTGTTATTATTATACGCTGATTGCTGATTCCTAACCCAGTTCTGTGTTGTTCTGCTCCAGATCTGACCCGTGAGGAGGCCATGGATCTGCTCAAGAAGTGTCTAGAGGAGGTACGGTGTTGCTGCTGTTCTTCTTCTTCATAATTACTTGCATTACCAGTCAATTTTTGGTGCAATTTTTGGTGCAATATTTGATCAAAATTGCAGTAAATCATGCAATGTAAATCATCAGTTTTCTATGTGAATATACAGTAAAGTGTAATTTATTCCTGTGATCAAAGCTGAGTTTATCATCATTACTCCAGTCTTCAGTGTCACATGATCCTCCAGAAATCAGTGTAATATGATGATCTGATGCTCAAGACACATTTATGATTATCATCAGTGTTAAAAACAGTTCATAATTGACCGTACGCAAAGACCCGCCCCCTTTAGTTACTGTTGCTATGTCTGACAAGCCACGCTCTCACACACACACACACACACACACCATGTTCTCACGCAGTGAAACACACACACGGAGCAGAGACACACTGACAGACACAGACCAACTTACTTTAGATATGAAACAAATTCTCAACTTGCAAATTCGGTCATTTATTGAAGAAATGTAAACAATGAATAGCGTTTTGTGGCTCTTTAATGTGTTTAATGACTTCCTTCTAGTTCATTTATAGCATCAAATAAACATGAATGAACATCAGAAGGAATGTTGTTTTAACCGCGGAAAGACGTCAGTACACTCCGCTTCTCAAGCTCACATCCTCCAACGTTAATCTACTAACTCTCCTGACTGCTTTGTCGGACAAAATGGCGGATGGCGAAGTATGATTGGTCAGATCACCTGTCAATCAAGCTCCCTGCGAAGGGTCAATTGTGTGGAAAAGTTCATAAACATCATTTATTTGAAGTAGAAATCTATAATGTAACATTATAAATGTCTTTACCGTCACCTTTAATGTGTCGTTACGGAATAAAAGTGTTGGTTTATGACCCCAGTCGTCGAGGACCACTCAAACGTTCCTGAGAAACGGATGAATCCTCTTGAGGTGTGTGTGTGTGTTACGCAAACCACTTCTGAACTTGAGTTTTAATCACGTGTTTTCCGACAGCTCAACAAACGCTTCATCCTGAACCTTCCCTCCTTCACCGTCCGCCTGATCGACAAAGACGGGATCCACGACATGGAGAAGCTTCTGGTCGGCGCCAAATGAGCGTCTGCTGTTATTCCGCATCTTTTGTACGACAAATGTAACCTGTGATCTAATAAACACATTAATAATACCGGCTGCTATTCGACTCGCATCATTTCGTAGGTTTTTCTGTGCGTCTGTCTGTTGGTGTGTACTTGTTTCCTCACTGCTGTGTACACAAGTGTTTGTGTGTGTGTGTGTGTGTGTGTGTGTGTGTGTGTGTGTCTCCTCCACAGACAGGTGATTAATAAACATTAAACAATCCCTCTCTCCTGAACACACCGGAATCTGACGGGACGAGCAGCATATGTTCGCCTGCAGGCGGAGAGAAGTGCAGAGAGCGCCTGCTGAGTGTCAGCGCGGAGGTGTGTGTGTGTGTGTGTGAGAGCCGGCAGGGGGGCAGGTATGGAGACGTCGGCCCCTGAGCAGATGAAGAGCGCTGGAGTGACAGATGGGCTGAGGAGTGTGTGCTCGTCGTCCTCAGGACTGCTTTATCTCGGAGGTAATCCTGCACTGTCGGGTTAGTGTCACCGCGCCGCTCTCAGACGGACCCTGTGGCCGCTCAATTTGTAGCTCGCTAATTTTGTAATCATGGCAGATTTGCACCACACAACAAGTCTGGTTATACCAGGCCAGAGCCTGCCGGAGAGCCATCTCGCTATGTGCGTTTCCCATTATTATTGTTATTTTTAGCTTTATTTGTTTTTAAATTTCGGCTTTATTAATTTATTTACAGTTTAAAAATGTAATGCTTCAAATTAAACTTTTGTTTTTCAACTAATATTTATATTTCATAAAATAAGTCATTTTATTTTAGGTTTATGTTTTTAGTTTTTTATTGTAATTTTGCTGTTATTATTTTCATTTTATTTTATTTCAGCTTTATTTATTAGGCTAATCATTTTAATGCTTTTATTTTTTAACTAATATTTATATTTCATATGCTGCATTATTTCAAACAAATGATTTTAATAGTTTATGATAATGATAATAACCCTGTCAAGCGGTTGAATTCAATTGTTGAATTTAGTTTTATATTTAAAAATTTAGTAATTTTGCCATATTATTTTTAGGTTTAATTTTTTTCGTTTTAGCTTTATTAATTAATAATTTTTATGCTTCAACTTAAACTTTCGTTTTTCAACTATTTATATTTCATACAAGTAATTTTATTTTAATATTTTTTTGGTTTTCATTTTAGTATTTTTTCCATGTTATTATTATTTTAAGTTTTTTTTTTTTCAGATTTTTTTTAATGAATCATTTTAATGCTTCAACTTTTATTTTTCAACTAATATTTATATTTAATATTCAGCATTATTTCAAACAAATGATTTTAATAGTTTATAATACCGATAATAACCCTGTCAAGCGGTTGAACTCAGTTTTTGTATTTAGTTTTATATTTTTTGTTTTACTTTTAGTCACTGTGCTGTTATTAATATTTGTAGTTTTTGTCCAGCTTTTATTGATTTATTAATCATTTAAATGCTTAAACTTTTATTTTTCAACTAATATTTATATTTCATATGCAGCATTATTTCAATCAAATGATTTTAATAGTTTATAATAACGATAATGACCCCGTCAAGCGGTTGAACTCAGTTGTTGAATTTAGTTTTCATATTTTAGTCACTTTGCTGTGTTGTTATTATTTTTAGGTTTAATTTTTTCAGCTTTATTGATTTATTAACCATTTTAATGCTTCAACTTCAAGTTTTCCTACTAATATTTATATTTCATATCCAGCATTATTTCAAAACAAATAATAAAACAAATCGTCTTTCATGGCGATAATAACCCCGTCAAAGCGATTGAATCCAGTCGTGGTTTAATAATATATTACATTTACATTGCAGTACAGCAATAAAGAACAGCAACATTGATAATAAACATACAACATGAAGTACAAAAATGACATTTTCAAATTCATCAGTCAATACCTAATAACTTTACAGGCTTCAGTAGTCCGTGCCGTTATCCGCGTGCGGGATCCGACGGGAGTTTGAGGTCCACATGCTCCGCCAGCGAATCCGCACACATAAATACACTCATACGCCCCGCAGAGAGAGAGGGAGCAGGCAGTCAGTGTCTCTCGCCCGCCGCTCACTTGCGGTGCTTGAGCTCCTTGTCGTGGCCCTTGGCTCCCTCTTTCTCCAGCAGTTTGAGGGCCTCCAGTAAGTAGCTCTGGAAGGCGCTGAGCGCGGCACAGATGGCGGGCGTCCCGAAGCCGTGGGTCAGCAGACTGAAGTGGGTCAGGCTGTTCTGCACCCCGGGGTCCAGGCAGGGCGTGGGGCGGCCGGCACCCAGAGGAGACCTGTCCTGGGACATCAGGTCCATGAACTCCTTGCAGATCTCCCTGAGGACACGGGAGAGACGTCAGCACTGAGTGTGTGTGTGTGTGTGTTAGTGTGTGAGAGAGAGTGTGTGTGTTTGAGACTGTGTGTATGTATGAGTCTAGTGAGTGAGTGAGTGAGTGAGTGAGTGAGTGAGTGAGTGAGTGAGTGAGTGAGTGAGTGTGTGCGTGCGTGCGCGTGTGTGTGTGTGTGTGTGTGTGAGAGAGAGAGTGTGTGTGTTTGAGACTGTGTGTATGTATGAGTCTAGTGAGTGAGTGAGTGAGTGTGTGTGTGTGTGCGTGCATGCGCGTGTGTGTGTGTTTGAGACTGTGTGCGCGTGTGTGTGTGTGTGTGTGCGTGTGTGTGTGTGTGTTCACTCACTTGCTGGCCATCAGCATGCTGCGTCTCGTGGGCATCTGGTCCGGGTCGGACTGTCGGCACAGATACTCCGCTGCGGCCCGGGCCGGAAACTCCGTCTCACACACGTACCCGAAGTCCCGCGCGAGGTGAACCGCCTCACCTGAGGAGAGAGAGAGAGAGTGTGTGAGTGAGACACACACACACAGATCAGGCTGACGGAGAGCTGAGGTGATAATAGGCTGACTTCTCATAGGCACTTATTTTAACTTCACACTCTACATTAACATCCACGATAAACTTGCTTGCCTAAGTGCCTGATAGTGTGTGTGTGTGGTTCTGTGTGTGTGTTTCTCTCTCTGTGTGTGTGTGTGTGTGTTTCTGTGTGTGTGTGTGTGTGTGTCTGTTCTCTGTGTGTGTGTTTCTCTGTGTGTGTTTCTCTGTTCTCTCTGTGTGTGTTTCTGTGTGTGTGTGTCCTCTCTCTGTGTGTGTGTGTGTGTGTCTCTGTTCTCTCTGTGTGTGTTTCTGTGTGTGTGTGTCCTCTCTCTGTGTGTGTGTGTGTGTGTGTCTCTGTTCTCTCTGTGTGTGTTTCTGTGTGTGTGTGTCCTCTCTCTGTGTGTGTGTGTGTCTCTCTGTTCTCTGTGCGTGTGTGTGTGTGTGTGTCTGTTCTCTCTCTGTGTGTGTGTGTGTGTGTGTGTCTGTCTGTCTGTCTCTGTTCTATTTGTGTGTGTTTCTGTGTGTGTGTGTGTGTCTCTCTTTTCTCTGTGCGTGTGTGTGTGTCTATCTGTTTCTGTGTGTGCGTTTCTGTTCTCTCTCTGTGTGTGTGTGTGTGTGTGTCTGTGTCTCTGTCTGTCTCTGTTCTATCTCTGTGTGTGTGTCTATTTGTTTCTGTTTGTGTGTGTTTCTCTGTTCTCTGTGTGTGCCTGTGTCTGAGTCTGTGCCTGTGTCTGAGTCTGTGTCTGAGTCTGAGTCTGAGTCTGAGTCTGAGTCTGAGTCTGAGTCTGAGTCTGTGTCTGTGTCTGTGTCTGTGTCTGAGTCTGTGTCTGAGTCTGAGTCTGAGTCTGAGTCTGAGTCTGAGTCTGAGTCTGAGTCTGAGTCTGAGTCTGAGTCTGAGTCTGTGTCTGAGCCTGTGCCTGAGTCTGAGTCTGAGTCTGAGTCTGAGTCTGAGTCTGAGTCTGAGTCTGAGTCTGTGTCTGTGCCTGAGTCTGTGCCTGTGTCTGTGTCTGTGTCTGAGTCTGAGTCTGAGTCTGAGCCTGTGTCTGTGTCTGTGTCTGTGTCTGTGCCTGAGTCTGTGTCTGAGTCTGTGTCTGTGTCTGTGTCTGTGTCAGAGTCTGTGCCTGAGTCTGTGCCTGTGCCTGTGCCTGTGCCTGTGCCTGTGTCTGTGCCTGAGTCTGAGTCTGAGTCTGAGTCTGAGTCTGAGTCTGAGTCTGAGTCTGTGTCTGTGCCTGAGTCTGAGTCTGAGTCTGTGTCTGAGTCTGAGTCTGAGTCTGAGTCTGAGTCTGAGTCTGAGTCTGAGTCTGAGTCTGAGCCTGAGCCTGTGCCTGTGCCTGTGTCTGAGTCTGAGTCTGAGTCTGAGTCTGTGCCTGTGCCTGTGCCTGTGCCTGTGCCTGAGCCTGTGCCTGTGTCTGAGTCTGTGTCTTTGTCTGAGTCTGTGCCTGTGCCTGTGTCTGTGTCTGTGTCTGTGTCTGTGTCTGTGCCTGAGTCTGAGTCTGAGTCTGAGTCTGAGTCTGTGTCTGTGTCTGAGTCTGTGCCTGTGCCTGTGCCTGTGCCTGTGCCTGTGCCTGTGCCTGTGCCTGTGTCTGAGTCTGTGTCTGTGTCTGTGCCTGTGCCTGTGCCTGTGCCTGTGCCTGTGCCTGTGCCTGTGCCTGTGCCTGAGTCTGAGTCTGAGTCTGTGCCTGTGCCTGAGTCTGCCTGAGTCTGTGCCTGTGTCTGAGTCTGAGCCTGTGCCTGTGCCTGTGCCTGTGCCTGTGCCTGTGCCTGTGCCTGGGCCTGGGCCTGTGCCTGTGCCTGTGCCTGTGCCTGAGTCTGTGTCTGAGTCTGTGTCTGAGTCTGTGTCTGTGTCTGAGCCTGTGCCTGAGCCTGTGCCTGTGCCTGTGCCTGTGCCTGTGCCTGAGTCTGAGTCTGAGTCTGAGTCTGAGTCTGAGTCTGAGTCTGAGTCTGTGTCTGTGTCTGTGTCTGAGCCTGTGCCTGAGTCTGTGCCTGTGCCTGAGTCTGTGCCTGTGCCTGTGCCTGTGCCTGTGCCTGTGCCTGTGCCTGTGTCTGTGTCTGAGCCTGTGCCTGAGCCTGTGCCTGTGCCTGTGCCTGTGCCTGAGTCTGAGTCTGAGTCTGAGTCTGAGTCTGAGTCTGAGTCTGAGTCTGTGTCTGTGTCTGTGTCTGTGCCTGTGCCTGTGCCTGTGCCTGAGTCTGAGTCTGAGTCTGAGTCTGAGTCTGAGTCTGTGTCTGAGTCTGAGTCTGAGTCTGAGTCTGAGTCTGAGTCTGAGTCTGTGCCTGTGCCTGTGCCTGTGCCTGAGTCTGTGCCTGTGTCTGTGTCTGTGTCTGTGTCTGTGTCTGTGTCTGTGTCTGAGCCTGTGCCTGAGCCTGAGCCTGAGCCTGAGTCTGTGTCTGTGTCTGTGCCTGTGCCTGTGTCTGTGTCTGTGCCTGTGCCTGTGCCTGTGCCTGAGTCTGTGTCTGTGTCTGTGTCTGTGTCTGTGTCTGAGCCTGTGCCTGTGCCTGAGTCTGAGTCTGAGTCTGAGTCTGAGTCTGAGTCTGAGTCTGAGTCTGAGTCTGAGTCTGAGCCTGTGCCTGTGCCTGTGCCTGTGCCTGTGCCTGTGCCTGAGTCTGTGCCTGTGCCTGTGCCTGTGCCTGTGCCTGTGCCTGTGCCTGAGTCTGAGCCTGTGCCTGTGCCTGTGCCTGTGCCTGTGTCTGAGTCTGTGCCTGAGTCTGTGCCTGAGTCTGAGTCTGTGCCTGAGTCTGAGTCTGAGTCTGAGTCTGAGTCTGAGTCTGAGTCTGAGTCTTGAGTCTTGAGTCTGTGTCTGAGTCTGTGTCTGAGTCTGTGTCTGTGTCTGTGTCTGAGCCTGTGTCTGAGTCTGAGCCTGTGTCTGTGTCTGTGTCTGAGTCTGTGTCTGAGTCTGAGTCTGAGTCTGTGTCTGTGTCTGAGTCTGAGTCTGAGTCTGTGTCTGAGTCTGTGTCTGTGTCTGAGTCTGAGTCTGTGTCTGGGTCTGGGTCTGGGTCTGAGTCTGTGTCTCGGTCTGGGTCTGGGTCTGAGTATGGGTCTGGGTCTGAGTCTGGGTCTGAGTCTGGGTCTGGGTCTGGGTCTGAGTCTGAGTCTATATATAGAATCCAGAGCAGCTATATATATATATATATATAAACTAAACTTTTTTACAACAAAACTGAACCATCACTGAACGAACTTCTTTTAGAAGTAGCCGTTCTCTTCTGGAAACAGACGTTGTTGCATTATTTCCCTGTAATCTCTGTAAAGCTGCTCTGAGACTGTAGAGTGTATAAATGATGCTGGATTGACTAGTGTGTGTGTGTTAAGTGTGTGTGTGCGCACCTTCCACCAGCGCTGTGAGGAGCGTG